>NW_007734221.1:19254-22527 GCF_000696425.1 Galeopterus variegatus | reverse complement strand
GAGCGCCGCCGCGCTTCCCAAGCGGCGCACTATCCAGTGCGCCACCGGGCTGGCCCTCAAAGGAGCTTTTTAAGAACTTATTTAGATAAATATTTTGTCGTATTTCATTTATGTACTTCAAAAAGTACATGAAAAAATGCAATTAAAAGATAATACGCATCTTTCTATGAAATATTTGAAGACCCTTTGTACATAAAAAGGAAAATATAAGAGAAATAAATTGGCTAAAGGATTTCAAAAGCTTCCTGTCATTCAAAATCTGATTCTTTAGACTCACTTTGCAAGCCAGAGTCATTGACATCCTCATTTTTCCACCCAGTGTCTTCATCAATGTTGTCACAAACAGGTGGGCAGCATTTCTTAGGAGAGGGCGACATTGTCGTCACTGGACGCTGACACCCATGCTGTAAGTTGGGGTGCTGGCCTCTTCCTGATCTTACCAGAAGGTGTCAGTGGAAGGTGATCAGACAACAACCAAGACTTCCTTCTTCCAATGTCCTTAAGTGGTCTGTTGGCTGAGCATTGAAGTTTGCAGTCGTCTAGTCCCGCACCAGGACTAGCAACCAAGGACCACATGCACAGGCAGTGACAGCTAGGGTAGGTGACAGTGTTGGCAAGATGCACCCCAGTTTCAGAGAGGCAAAATGTGGGGGAAAAATGGATGGGTCTGCTGCTTGCTATTTGTATCATCTTGGGCAGGTGAGCAAAAGTGTTTAGAGCCCAAGATTTGGAGTGAGAAAAAAGTCCACCTTTTTCTTTTCTAAAAACGTTCTTTAAATAAGGTTAAAATAAAAATTCTTAGTACAAAATCATTGTGTTGGTTTAATTGGCCATGGTTTGTGGGTTCTTTTCCCCCCTTTTTATGGTGGTACATAATGTAATTGTTCCCGTTACAGCTGATGTGTCTTTCATTGACTTTCTAACAAGTCAATCTTCTCTGCACCATACCAAGCTGCTGAGCCCTATTTTAATACTGTATTTTCTTTGTTTTATAAGAAAGCTGGGCGTCAGAATACAGGATGCAGATGAGCAGTTAAAGACATGACTCTCAAAGTAAGTATTGCAAACCCATGAACAAGTGATCGTGCACATTTAAATGCAGCTCAGAACTATTTAGCACTTTTTTTTTTAACCTATTGACCAGGGCCAGGTTTTAGCAGACCACTGAGTCTGATTGACACGAGTCTGTAGGAATGCTTTCAAGAGACCCAAAGGAGCCTGTGTACTTGAAATCGCAGATTACTTTAGATCCTAAGATGCAGGGAGCACAGATATACTCCCAATACTGATTGCTTCAAGGTATGTAGGTGTTCCACGGCAGGCAAGTAGTTCGAAAAACTTTCATTCAATATTCAATATTCATTCAGTATTCCACTTCCTGTGCTTACACTGGATAGAGAAGCACAGGTTAAACAGCAGAGAGAAAAAAGAGACAGACACTCATAGTAAATAACCCTGATATAATTTTTCTATGATGCCAATATAGAATATGAAGGAATGTGAATACAGAATATGAAGGAATAAACAGGGATCGTGGGGAAGGACTCCTGGGGCCAAAATATGTGTTAAATCATGGTGTATGGGAAAAAAAAAAAAAAAAGAGAGAAGTAATTGTTTTGACCTGAAAAAAACAATTTTTACTTTATTAAGTTTCCTTGCATTCTTCAGGTGCTGAAATTGAACATTGAATTGCCTAAGTCGAGCTCCAGGCTTCGGTGAGTGGTTTCCATACAGATGTGTGTATACATTAAAGAAGTTGGCTGCTGTAATGTGAAATGTAAAACCTCCCCACATCTACCTCATTTCACCTGGGGCACTAACTGGTGATAATCTTCAGATTGTATTAGATAACAAACAAGCATATTGTTTCCTTTAAATGTGAAGTTGAGGCCAATTTTTGAAGTTAATTGCTCCCTAGACATCAGCCAAACCTCAGTCTCATAAATGTGCACTGCGGTTGATGTCTGTGAAGTCAAGGGCTAGACGGTGGTGCTTCTGTACTGAAACAGTTCTTCACCTTCTGCGGCCGAGTCTGTCCTCTAGGATCTTACTCCCAGAATACTACTTAATTTGTTGTATCTTATGCATTTCCCTTTCTGGTCCATGAATAACAAATTATAGTCCATCTTTATTTGCTCTCAATATTTATTATTCAGTTATCTGTGTGGCCTCGAATAATACTCTTTGAGATCGTAGGCATACAGTTGAGCTCCCACCTATTTAATTTGGTAGTCATTCATTCAAGAACGACCTATTAAGCATATCTCACGGGCTGGGTACAGTGCTCAGTGCTGTCTGGGGGGAATCTGTGTGAATAGGGCAAAGAACATGAGCTTTGGAGTCAGCCACACCTGAGTGTGAACCCCAACTTCTACCAGGTGCTAGCTGTGAGGTGGATTTACCATGTGGCTAACACAGCAAGTATTTTCTCCTGCCGTATGACTTATCTTTTTACTCTCTTAACAGTGTCCTTTGAAGAGCCAAAGTTTTTAATTCGGATGAAATCCAATTTATTAATTTTTCCTTTTATGGATCACGCTTTTGGTGTCATAGGTCACAAAAATTTTCTTCTATGTTTAGTTCTAGAAGTTTTACGGTGTTAGCTTTATGTTTAGGGATTGAAGTTCAGGTGTTTTTGCACATGGATATCTGATCGCTCTAGCATCATTTGCTGAAAAGACTATTCTTTCTCCACTGAATTACTTTTGCCCTTTTTGCAAAAATCAATAGTTAATATATGCGAGTTTGTTTCTTCCAACTCATGAACAGGGTATACATCACCATTAAATTAAGTCTTCTTTCAGTCAGGTTTGAAATTTTCAGTCTACAGATCTTTCATGTTTTGTTAAATTTATCCTTTAGCATTTCATATTTTGATGCCATTGTAAATAGTATTGACTTTTAAATGGCAATTTTTGATTGTTGTTACTGCTGTATCTAGAAAGATAATTGATATTATTACAACTTTTTAAAGATATAATCCACACATTCTAATATTTATCCTTTCAAAGTGTAAGGAAGACCTAACTCTAGAAACCAATGAAAGGATTGTAACAATTTAAGGGTTTGTCCCCTGAGAGGAGGCTGTGCCCATGGGAGCTTACACAGTGGACACAGAGGAGAGGAGGAACCCTAGTCCTTGCTTCTGAGCCAAGGTCATGTCTGCCAACACTTCTGGTCTCTCTCTTTCCCCGGTACATTTCTTTGCAGAGGATGAGGGGAGCAAAACCTATCAGAAGCTAAAATTCATTGATCCACATTTTGGACCAATTG
>NW_007734221.1:17719-18817 GCF_000696425.1 Galeopterus variegatus | reverse complement strand
AACTTTTTAAAGATATAATCCACACATTCTAATATTTATCCTTTCAAAGTGTAAGGAAGACTTAACTCTAGAAACTAACCCAAGGCTTGTAACAATTTAAGGGTTTGTCCCCTGAGAGGAGGCTGTGCCCATGGGAGCTTACACAGTGGACACAGAGGAGAGGAGGAACCCTAGTCCTTGCTTTTGAGCCAAGGTCATGTCTGCCAACACTTCTGGTCTCTCTCTTTCCCCGGTACATTTCTTTGCAGAAGATGAGGGGAGCAAAACCTATCAGAAGCTAAAATTCATTGATCCACATTTTGGACCAATTGAATCTACAAAAAAGCTACTGGTACTAATAAGTTAGTTTACCAAGGTTATTAATATGAACTTCAATCCATACACAAAATGAGCTGAAAATGGGTCACAGACCTAAATATAAAGCTAATAAAACTTCTAGAACTGAACAGAGAAGAAAATTTTTGTGACCTTGAGTTAGGCAAAGATTTCTTAGATATGAACAGCTGCGTAGCTAGTGCTAGAAAAGAGCGCTCAGAGTCTGCCATGTAAACGGGCTGCAATAAGAAAGTCCCTTGGGTCCCATGGCCAAGTTTGGACTTATAATGTCCTCATTCTAGCCTATGACTTTTAGCCGTGTTCTCCATTCTACTGTTTCTCTGAAAGTCCTGACAGGAGATAGTTTATAGGAGCTTTTTCTGGTTAATTTATTAGCCATTAATTCTTAATATAAAGTATTTGCATTTCATTGCATATATACATTTCTTACATTTCTACTCATTTTTCCAGAACTCTGGAGGGGAGAAGGAGTGAGTCTTGCAAGGATACTGCTGTGGGATATTTCTTAAGCTGAAAAACATGCAGTTATTATGAGTTCCCTAAATCAGTGGTGCAATTTTCAATCCTACAATGGCCTGAATGTTAGAAATTCAGGTGGAAAAGTTGTGAACTGTGATGTCCCTTTGTGTGGTTACAGAAGAAAACTTTGGACCCAGAAACTAAAGGCAGAACTTTCACTTTACTTTTATTTGTTTGTTTGTTGTTTGTTTATTTCTATTGGTTATGAATATTCATGGAGTACAAAGCTGTCACCCCTCGTGC
>NW_007734221.1:15175-16415 GCF_000696425.1 Galeopterus variegatus | reverse complement strand
ATTTCATTTTACTTTTAAATCATAGGGCCTACATGCTTCACTTCAAAGCCTCTAAAGAACCTGCGTGGTGAGAGCTGCCAATGAGCTGGAGTTAGGAATAAGCTTATCTGAGGACAGACAAGATAAAGGAAGCCCCAGGCTCATGACTGGTTTTTATGGAACAGGCTTTCCACTCTGCTTCAGGCATCTTTGACAAAGTTGACAATGATTCAGGGCTTTAAATTTTGAAGTCATTTTAAAAGCAGCAAACTGATGAAGTTCAGTCTGTATTTTTGCTCACAGAGTGTAGCAGTTCACACACATCAGGCCGTCTGATGGTCCTGATTTTCTGCATCTAAATACGATATTAGAAATTTGTTCTTTAACAGGTGGTGGGTGTTGATGCTAATACAGTGGGAACATGAGGGTTGTCTAAATACAACACAGAAAGAATACATAGTGTCCGCTTCTATGTATTTCATATTAGCCAGACTTGCCTAAGAAGCCCCTAAGATCTATACTTGCCAGCACCTATTCCCAGCAAGCACTGCGCCTTCTAGTCTCTGCTCAAGTTCTTGGTTGCCTGGATATCCTATATCCACAGTTACAGCAGGCTAAGGTGTTGGGTGTTTCCCCCTGCTTATATGCTGATCAAGACCTTCAGTTCATGGCTGGTTTGTTAGGTCATAAATACTACTCAGACATACAGGTCACACGCAGTGCTTTCAGTCCTTGGAGTCCAAATCTAAGCATACAGATCTGGGGCTTTCCATTTTGGGGATATTGTTTCCTCAGTCGATAACCAGGGAACCCAGAATTCAGAGCTTTAGGCTTCAAATCTTGGACAAAAACCACCAAGATACTGACAAGGGCTCCAGATGACTGTCAACTGACATGACATCCTTGAGACTAATCGGCATTTGGATGCAACAAGCTTAGCAAAGCCCTAAGAGGCTCTGTTGGTTCCACAGTTAGTTTGTCACTTTTCTGTCAGGGCCCGAAGCCAAGAAGAAAATGGGCATTAGAGTACACACAGATTTAGTGTATTAAGGACTCAAGTGACAGTCATGGGCTGTAAATGCAGTCAGAAAAACTAAGAGTCCCCATCTGCCCTTATCTCTACTAGTTTAATTTGGTCCTCTGCAGAGGGCATTTTAAATAGATAATTACCTCTATTCCCCTCCAACTCCTTTGAGAATACCATGTTTTCTTCTGGCATCAGCTGATGAATTATCTTTATCAGTAATTCTTTTTTTTTTTT
>NW_007734221.1:13164-14249 GCF_000696425.1 Galeopterus variegatus | reverse complement strand
TGCGCCCACACCTCGCTCAGCCAGTGAGCGGTCGGTCTGTATGTGGGATCCGAACCCTTGGTGGGAGCGCCGCCACGCTCCCAAGCGGTGCACTGTAGCAGTCCCCGGGCCGGCCCCTTTATCAGTAATTCTTATAACTCACCTGAAATGCAATGTACTTGAACACTTTATCCCTCATGCTCAAACTGATCATCTTTAGTGGACATATGCCAAGAAAGGACAATCTAAGGTAACTGGGATCTTTTGGTAGTTCAGACTTTTTGTTTAGTGGCAGGACTTAGAGGATATTTTAGTCTTCAGATGTCAAAAGACAAAATAACAATAAACTTGGTTATGGATCTAGCTGGTTTTGATTCATGATTCATGAATCAGGACAGCCTCCATTCTACAAAGTAGAAATGGGTGTTCCCTCTGGGCCACAGCAGAGCAGTCGGTTTTATAAGGTGGAAACAAGGAAACAGAAAAATACGGGAAAAACCTGATTGGTTAACATCAGGTTACTTCAGGTTACTTTTTGTAAGGGTTAAAGCAGAGAGAACTTTCTTATTATGCTGACTCGGGTAGAATGAAATAGCCTATTTTCAGGAAAAACTGGTCTGTTTTGGGATCTATCTTCCTCCTTAAAGTTTCAGTTTGATTATGTGGCGTTTAGCAGGAGTGACTCCATTTGGGGTTGTCTTGTCTTTGGGGGTCTAGTGCAGGAGCTCAGTCCAGAATGACAACTTCCCATAATTTTTGTTTAATGCAGGGCATAAGAGTCTGGTAAATGAACACCAAATTACAGCTGGACAGGAAAAATAAGTTCTACTGGGGTATACTCAAGCCAGGCATCTATAATTCACAGTAATTTACTGCCTGTTATCAAACTTGCTAGAAAAGGGAGAGATCAAATGCTCACATCACAAAGAAATGATTGTTTTGCAATGACAAATATGCTAATTAACCTGATTTGATCACCACACATCGTCTACCTGTATTGAGATAAAACTCTGTGACTCATAAATATGTATAATCAAGACTCTCCATCAAAAAGGAATTTATAAAATTATTTGAAACCAGCGAATGATAGTAATTATGTATTTTCA
>NW_007734221.1:12341-12878 GCF_000696425.1 Galeopterus variegatus | reverse complement strand
GGAACCGGTTTGTATGTGGGATCCGAACCCTCGGCGGGAGTGCCGCCGCGCTTCCCAAGCGGCGCACTGTAGCAGTGCGCCACCGGGCCGGCCCATAACAGTTTGCTTTTTTACTGAACCTTATTTTTATGATCTCTATTAATATATACAAGAAATTTATTGTGTATCACGATGACTATAGTTAATAAAATACATTGCATATTTCAAAATGGCTAACAGAATAAATTTAGTGTTCTAACCACAAAAGATAAGTACGTGAAGAATGCACATATCAATTTGTTTGATTTAGCCATTTCACTATGTGCACATGTATCAAAACGTTACGTTGTATACCATATTTTTTTAATTGATAATTTTGTCAATAAGGAAATAGAAAAAGAAAAGAATACACTGCAGAGGAATAAGACTGAAAGAGAGAGAAAAAAAAGATCTCATGTGGGTGGCTTGTATTATTTCTGTTTTTTGCTTGCAAAATGGATATAGCTTTATTTTCTTTTTTTTTTCCTTTTTGTCTTTTTTCGTGACCGGCAACAGATC
>NW_007734221.1:5499-11341 GCF_000696425.1 Galeopterus variegatus | reverse complement strand
AACCCTCAGTGTCGCGCCCGTACTGGACCGGGACCGGCAACGGGATCGCAACCCTCGGTGTTGCGTCCGCACCTCGCTCAGCTAGTGAGTGGCCGGTCTGTATGTGGGATCTGAACCCTCAGCGGGAGCACCGCCGCGCTCCCAAGCGGCGCACTGTAGCAGTGCGCCACCGGGCCGGCCTGAAATAGCTTTATTTTCATTTATTTTAAATGTAATAAAACAAATAGCCACATGAAAAAATAAACTAATTACTACTATAATTGCTAAATGGTAGATTAAGTGGCCTTACCTTGCTCATTTTATTTTCTTATCCCATTTAATCTTGCACATTTATGCTTTCATAAAAATGTAAACTCAACCTGCAAAGTTCCACAGATAGTTCTATTAGGATTTTGATATTACATTGTATTTATGAACAAACTTGCAAAAATTGATATGTGCATAAAATAGGAAATTCCCATTCACCATTTGTTTAGGTTTCGTTTTATGACCTTCAACTAAATTTATTATTTTCCTTATGAGGGTCTTCCACTTTTTTTTTTTTCCTTTTTGTCTTTTTTCGTGTCTGGCAACGGACCGCAACCCTCAGTGACGCGCCCGTACCGGACCGGGACCGGCAACGGGATCGCAACCCTCAGTGCTGCGCCTGCCCCTCGCTCAGCCAGTGAGTGGGAACTGGTCTGTATGTGGGATCCGAACCCTCGGCGGGAATGCCACCACGCTCCCAAGCGGCGCACTGTAGCAGTGCGCCACCGGGCCGGCCCCAGGGTCTTCCACTTTTGCTAACTATATTCTTAATTACTTTCTAATATTTGAAACTAGTTTCTTAATTAATCTATTTTTTAATTGTAACATAGTTGATTGTACGTATCTGTGGGGTACAAAGTTGAGTATCAATACTTGTGTGCAATATGTGATGCTCAAATCAGCATAATTGTTATATTCAATAATATACACTGCCATCACTATTTGTAGCCCTTTACCAATTCTTCCCTTCCCCGCCGTCCCCCTTCCCAACATCTAGTAACCTCAGTTCTCCTTTTGAAAGTTCTATGTATTATTGTGATTGTTGTTGCATTTTTCTTTCTTTCTTTTATTTATAAGTTTATTTTTTAGCTCCCACTTATGAGTGAGGACATATGGTATTTCTCTTTCTGTGCCTGGCTAATTTCACTTACCATGATTTTCTCTAAGTTCATCCATTTTGTTACAAATGGCAATATTTCATTCTTTTTTATGGCAGAGTAATATTCTGCCATGTATAAATACATCTTCCTTATCCAGTCATCCGATAATGGACATTTAGTTGGTTCCAACTCTTGGCTGTTGTAAATAGAGCTGCGATAAACACTGGAGTGCAGGTATCTCTTCAACATGATGCTTTTCATTCCTTTGGGTGTATACCCAGCAGTGGAATTGCTAGATTGTATGGCAGTTCTATCTGAAGTTGCTTAAGGAATCTCCATATTGTTTCCCATAATGGCTGCACCAATTTACAGTCCCACCAACAGTGTAGGAGGTTCCCTTTTCTCCAAGTCCTCACCAGCATTTGTTGTTCTCTGTCTTTTTGATAAGGGCCAGTCTAACTGGGGTGAGATGATATCTTAATGTGGTTTTGATTTGCATTTCCCTGGTGCTGAGTGGTGTTGAGCATCTTTTAATCCCAGGATTCATCCCAGGGATGAAAGGATGGTTCAGTATTTGTTTATTGCAAATCAATAAATGTGATACACCACATCGACAAAATCAAGGACAAAAACCATATGATTATCTCAATAGATGCAGAAAAAGCCTCTGACAAAATTGAACATCCTTTCATGATAAGGACTCTCAGCAAATAAGATATACAGGAAAGTATCTCAATACAATAAAAGCCATATATGACAAACCCTCTGCCAATATCATCCTGAATGGGGAAAAGCTGAAAGCTTTTCTTTTGAGAACAGGAAAGAGACAGTAATGACCACTCTCACCACTCCCATTTAAATAGTACTGGAAGTACTAGCCAGAGCAATCAGGCAAGAGAAAGAAATAAAGGGCATCCAGATTGGAAAAGATGAGGTCAAATTGTCTCTGTTTGCAGATGACATGATTGTATACATAGAAAAGTCTAAAATCTCTACAAAGGAACGCTTAGAGTTGATAATTGACTTTAGTAAAGTTGCAGGATACAAAATCAACATACAAAAATTGGTAGTGTTTTAATACTCCAACAAACTAACAGAAAAAGAAATCAAGAAAGCCAGCCCATTTACAGTAGTCACCAAAAAATGAAATAAAATACCTAGGAATCAATTTAATGAATGAGGTAAAAGATCTCTACGTTGAGAACTACAAATCACTGTTGAAAGAAATTAAAGAGGACTCAAAAAGATGGAAAGACATTCCTTGCTCTTGGATTGGAAGAATTAGCATTGTGAGAATGTCCCTATTACCCAAAGGGATCTACAGATTTAATGCAGTCTCCATCAATATACCAATGACATTCTTCACAGAAATAGAAAAAAGAATCCTATTGTTTATATGGAACAACAAAAGACCCTGAGTAGCCAAAGCAATCTTGAGCAAATAAATAAATAATAAAGCAGGAGGCATAACACTCCCTGACTTCAAACTATACTACAAAGCTATAATAATCAAAACAGCATGGCACTGGCATAAAAACAGACACTCAGACCAATGGAACAGAATAGAGAACCCAGAAATCAACCCACAAACATACAGCCAACTGATCTTTGACAAAGGAACCAGAAACATACACTGGAGAAAAGACTGCCTCTTCAATAAATAGTGCTGGGAAAACTGGACATCCATTTGTAGAAGAATGTAACTAGACCTGTACCTCTCACCATATACCAAAATCAACTCAAAATGGATTAAAGATTTAGATATAAGACCTAAACTGTAAAACTCCTAAAAGAAAATGGAGGGGAAACACTTCAGGAAGTAGTACTGGGCAAAGACTTTATGAATATGACCCCCAAAGCACAGGCAACAGAAGGGAAATATAAACAAATGGGATTCTATCAAACTACAGAGTTTCTGCACAGCAAAAGAAACAATTTACAGAGCAAAAAGACAACCTACAGAATGGGAGAAAATATTTGCAAACTATGCTTCTGACAAAGGATTAATATCCAGAATATACAAGAACTCAAACAAGTTAACAGTAAAAAAACAAATAATCCTATTAAAAATGAGCAAAGGAGATGAACAGGCATTTCTCAAAGGAAAATATACAAATGGCCAACAGACACATGAAAAAATGCTCAACATAACTCATCATCAGGGAAAATGAAACTAATTTGAATGGAAGGTTTCACCTCAAAAATTTTTTTATCAGTCATCACTATTATTTGGAAAAGTGTTTAGTTTTGTATTAGGACTTTCCCATCAGCAATGTATCTGAGATATATATGGGATACTTGCTAAAATCTCATGAATTCTAATAGTTTTTTCATTGACATTTTTGAATTTTCTATGTAAACATGTACAGACTCTCCTTATTTTGTATTTCCATTTTCTTTTTCTTTTTAGGATATTCTTTAGTCTTGTGAAGTCAGATAGGCATTTTAAATATTTTTTAGAAATATTACCTAGCATCTCTAGTTACTCCAGTACAGGAAATATTGGGATTATATGATCAACCTGAATGCTCTGAATTACATTCTAGAAATGTATTCCTTTTGTCCAGGTATCGGAGTAAAGTTATTAATCTCTTTTTCTAAAAAACAAAAATCAATCCCCTATTTATCTCTGTTTAAAACAATTACCTTTCTTTTCCTTTTTATTTTTTGAAACAATCTCAAACTGTTGCAAGCAAGTACAAAGAACTTTCCCCCCCAGAATCATCTGAGAGTAATGTGCTGACATGAAGCCTACCACCCCCAAATCCTTTAGTATGTATTTCCTACAAACACAAAAAATATTCTACATATCAGCAATGCAACAATCAACATTAGGAAATTATCATTGATTCATTACTACAGTCTATTTCACAAAGCCAGTCAAGCTTTGTCAATTGCCCATATATGTACTTCATAGCATCCAGTTCAGAATCATGCATTGCATTTCGTTGTTTTGTTGCGTTGGTCTCCTTCAGTTTGGGACAGTTCCTCAGTCTTCTGACTCTCTTGAAGTTGATACTTTTCAAGATTACAGGTCAGTAGTTTATAGAATGTTCTTCAATTTGAATTTGATATTTCCCTGTGTAGACTCAGGTTATGCCTCTTTAGCAGGAATATCACAGAAATGATGCTGTATTCTTCTCATTGCATCTGAACAGGTGGACACTGGATTTTGATTTGTCCTATTATTTAGATTTAACTAAGGTGGCGTGATGGTTAATTTTACGTGGCAGCCTGACTGGTCTATGGGATGTCTAGGTAGCTGGTAAAACATTATTTTGGGGTGTATCTGCAAGGGTGCTTCCAGAAGAGATTAGCATTTGAATCAGTAGACTGAATAGATTGCCCTCACTAATGTGGGCAGGTATCATCCATTGACCTGAATAGGACCGAAAGGTAGAAGAAGGGAGAATGCTCTCTTCTTTAGCAGGTGCATCCAACCTCTCCTACCCTCGGACATTGGAGCTCCTGGTTATCCCCCTCCACATTCCAGGCTCCAGGACACAGACTGAATTACACCTCTGGCTTTCCTGATTCTCCAGCTTGTAGACAGCATATCATGAGACTTCTCAGCCTCCATAGTCACGTGAGCCAATTCCCATAATAATCCCCCTGTCATATATGGTATATATATGATCTCTCTCTCTCTCTCTCTCTCTCTCTCTCTCTCTCTCTCATGTATCATATGCATATCATATATATACCCTTACATAAATATATCGTATTTCATATATACATATATATATATACTCTTTCATATTCGATATATATATATATATCCTATTTGTTCTGCTTCTCTGGAGAACCCTAATACAGGTGGTATCTCTCAGTCTTCTCCACTGAAAGTTACTCTTTTTTCTTTTGTATCTAGTAATATTTTGCGGAGAGGGACTTTGAGAGCACGTAAATATTCCATTCCTCATCAGACGTTTCATTCACTCATTCATTTATCCATTCATTCATTCATTCATTCATTCACTTATGAGGGTACTTCAAAAAGTTCAGGGAAAAATAGAATTTAAAGATGATATGAATCTTTTATGAACTTTTAAAAGTATCCTCACATTTGTATCTATTTAGACTCAAGGATTGCTCTTTTATTCATGAGAGTATTATTTATTCATTGGGTAACCTGTTGTCACCAGTGGTAGCACCTTCCCCTAACTTCTATGTCCTTTTGACAAGTCTGCATCATTCCCTGGGCACTTCCTTGCTTTCTGTACAACCAGAAGTTTCAGCCTCATCTTTGACTTTTCCTGCCCCAGCCCTGGAATTGGCTCTTTTCCCCAAGGATCCCTTGCTCCCTTTAGTGAGCAGTGGCATTTAGAAGGCATGACCTGGGTGCGTGGTGTGTTCGTGGCTATGAGCTGCTTCAAGGCTCTCTCAGTGGACGTAGCTAGGGAATTGCTTACGTGTGTGCACATGTAGATTATATCTATATTTGTTTCTATATCCATCTCTCTATGTTGAAAACAGTGAGTTCATATTGATATCTCCAATTCTTTTTTTTTTTTTTTTTCCTTTTTTTGTCTTTTTTCATGACCGGTAACGGGATCGCAACCCTCGCTGTCGCCCCTCACCACGCTCAACCAGTGAGCGGACCAGTCTCTATATGGGATCTGAACCCTCGGCGGGAGCACCGCCGCAGTCCCAAGCGCCACACTCTACCGAGTGCGCCACCGGGCCGGCCCTTGATATATCCAATTCTAATCAAA
>NW_007734221.1:0-4614 GCF_000696425.1 Galeopterus variegatus | reverse complement strand
CACCTTGGACTGGGTCTTTCCCAGCATGGCAGCCCTCTTGTCCGCTCTTGGGCTCCCACATCCCACACCAGTCCCCTCAGGGTGTGGACACTACCTTTAACTTGCTCAGCCCCCTAGACTGGTGCTGGACCTTCCTCCTAGACAGACAACCCCTCAACTGTCTCTGGCTGGGACACCCTGTGCTGGCCTCCTGTGCACATCCTCCAGCCCTGCTCGGCTCCAATATCCTGCTCTTGGCTGCTTCTGGCACTGTCTCTCCCCATGACTCTGTCCTCAGTCCACGTGGGCTCTGACATCCATGCCACTGGGCCAACTTCCCCCACCCTCAGGAGAACACCCTTGTCAGCCTGCTCAGACTCTGATATCCTGTGAGCTCTCCTCCGGATGCCACCCTGGATGGAGGATCTTTTCCTCTTCTCAGTCTCCAAAACCTGTACCCTCAGGCCCTGGGGATGCCCTGTCACCCTGCTTGGTCTCTGACACCTCATGCTGAGTCTATGGGCAAGCCCCAGCACCCACACTGCACGGACACCCACCGTGCCCAGCCCCAGCTAATTAATGGCTTGTGGTTTTAATTGTTCAAGGAAGAAAGAAAAAGCAAGAGAAAAAAGAAATAATATGGAAAGGGAAGAGCTGTTCTTCAGTTTCAGTATTATTTATTTTTGCTACATCTTTTATTTTCATGATTAATCTTGAGACCTGATCTATTTTATTTTATTTTTATTTATTTTTTAGAGTAACAGCTTTTGGTTTGTTGATCGAATCTATTTTCTCCCCAAATCAATTTGTTTACTCTTTGACCTTTATTTTTCCTTTCTCTTGCTTTCTTTGAGTTTATTTTGTTGTCCTCTTTCTAGGTGTCAAAGTTGAATACTTTTCATTATTTTCAATTCTTTATTTTGTTTTTAGTAAATGTGTCTAAGGTTATAAGTTCCCCTCTTTGTACCACGTTAGCTGCATTCCACAAGTTTTAACAGGTGAGACTTTTATTGACCTTTGGTATCAAATATTGGCATTTTTCTTTTCTTTTTAATCCAAGAAGATTACAACAATTCACTTTTTATATTTTACTTATATTGGAGAAAGGTTACCTACTTATTTTATTGTTAATTTCTATTTTTATTGTATTTTGGCAAACAGTATCATCTGTATGATACTAGCTTTCATAGTTTAGTTTGCATACAGTATCTGGCCAGTATTTCTAAATATTTTGTGAGTGTTCGAAAGCAAAGTTTATTCTCTGTTGTGTGTATTTGTCTGTGTGGACGCATCCTGTTAATTCTCTTATTCAAATATTCTGCATCTTCAGAGAGTTTTTCACTTTTTTTTTTCTTTTTTTTTGTGACTGGTAAGGGGATTGCAACCCTTGGCTTGGTGTCGCCCGCACCACACTCAGCCAGTGAGCACACCGGTCATCCCTATATAGGATCCGAACCCACGGCGGGAGCACCACTGAACTTCCAGCACCGCACTCTCCTGAGTGGGCCACGGGCTCAGCCCTTCACTTGGTTTTTGAAAGTGTTATATTAGTTTCATACTATGATAATGTCCAGTTTGACAACTTTGTTTATATTTTGAGGCTGTATTTTTAGGTGAATATAGTTTTAACATTGTTTTAGATTCTTGGTGAATTTTTTTCAGTCCATTTCTGTTGACTTTAGTTAATGCTTTTCATATTAAATTGGATTTTGTTTTTGGTAGATATAAAACCTTATTTTAGTCAGTATTTATCTTATATATCTTTTTGTGAATTTCTTATGTTCCAATTTCTGAGGTAGTATTTGTTTACTTGTCTCTTATAAACCATATCTAGATACATTTTTAGTCTAATTTAAGAAGCTTTTAGAAAGTGATTTAAAATCATTAATCACCTGTAGTATAATTGTTAATAAACTTGAATTTCTTTCTTTCATATTATTCTCTGTTTGCCATTTAATAATGTTCTTTATTTCTCTTCTTTATTAAATCCAGTTGTGTAGGTCTAGTTTTCTTTGTTCCATCATTTCCCTCTTACATGTTTAAGAAGTTATATTTTTCATTTTTATATTCCACATTGATATTCTGTATCCTATATTGTATAATGAATATTTAAAATGTATTTTTAAGCAAAATATAAGCTATTCTGTACCTTACTCCTCCTCAAAAATAAAACAGAACAGTTGAAATATTTTATTTCCTTCCACTCTCATCCTACCTTCCAATGTCCAAGTGTATTTCCCAGATTATAATTAAAGATATATAATTTTGTAATTGTTTTTTACAGAAAATACTTATTTAGATTCACTAATACTTTTTTACCTGTTATTTATTTTTGTTTACCATTACTTCTTTTTTCCACATATATTCTTTAGAATGCTTTTTGTTTTCCTCTTAATAGAGTCCATTCTTTGCTGGTTCTGCCACTGAAAATCTGAAGCAAACTGTCTTAAACATGGTCTAAGTTGTCAGGTATCGACCCTTACTCCTGGATGATTCTTTAGTTAAATACAGAATTCTAAAAATCAAAGCAACCCTCTATTGACTTCTGACATTCTGCATATCCAAAGATAAATATAATGTTGGTGGGGCTGTAAATTAGTACAACCACTATGGAAAACAGTATGGAGGTTTCTCAAACAACTACAGATAGATCTTCCATATGATCCAGCAATCCCTCTTCTGGGTATATACCCAGCGGAATGGAAATCATTATGTCAAAGGGACACCTGCACTCCCATGTTCATCACAGCTCTGTTGAGCCAAGACATGGAACCAACCTAAATGTCCATCGATGGATGACTGGATAAGGAAACTGTGGTATATATACACCATGGAATTCTACTCAGCCATAAAAAAGAATGAAATACTCCCATTTGCAACAACATGGGTGAGCTTGGAAAAACTTATGTTGAGTGAAATAAGCAAAGCACAGAGGGATAAATACTGCATGTGCTCACTCATATGTGAGAGCTGAGAGAGAAAGGAAGGCTGGAGAGAAAGACCACAGTGGTGCATTGGACTTGCAGAGGGAGAGAACATTCCTTGGGATACAAAGTGAAGTGGAGGGAAGTGGGGAGGAGGAGGGAGGTTGGGGATAATTGGGTGGGGGACACGGGGTACAAATGCAATTTGTGGTAATGTCGGGATACAAAGTGAAGTGGAGGGAAGTGGGGAGGAGGAGGGAGGTTGGGGATAATTGGGTGGGGGACACGGGGTAATGGGTATGCTGCCAGCATGAATCTGGCCCTCACATCATGGGCACGAGGGTGACAACCAGTTTTGTATCTCATGAATATTCATAACCAGTAAAAAATATATATAAAATGTCAATCAAATCTATGGTTTTTTGTTCCCTAGTAACTTTTGGGATCTTCTCTCCTTTCTCTACCATTAATGGTCCTAAAGTTTCAGTATGTTTTTAAAAATTTATCCTCCTGTTTCATGTTTATATCCTTATCACTTGAAGGATTTAAAAATATTCATTGTGAGATACTTTCAGGTTGGTCTAGTCTGTTTCGTTTGGTGTAAACTCTTCCATTGTTTGTGTCATTCACAATGATCATTTTCTTAAGTATTTTCATGATTCTTGTTCTGTGAGCTCACATCCCACATATTTCTCTTATGTTTCTCTCTCATGGAAAAACCACAGCCTGCATCCCAGGTCCACATCAGGATGCATTTGGATTTTTATGCTTAGGTAATGTTCCTGCATGGGTGATATATTTCCTGCCCTGTACCTGCTGATGGCATAACCCCACCCTGTTCATGCATGGGGGATGATACTGGAAACCATGGCAACTGGAAATGGCTGGGCTCTTGAGTGACCTTGGAAAGTGTGCAAGTCTGTCCAGTCTTTGTTCATGGGACAGTATTATGTTTCCCACTGTGAGCTCCTGGAAAGGAGATGGGAGGGATCCTGGCCACCGCTTCTGCACTTTCCGCTTGGGCCCATGCCCTGTTCTCCCACGCCAAGTGATTTTACTCTCTGACCATTACCAAATACTCCCTGTGGTTATGTTTTTGCAGGAAATGACTCCCTTTCTTATTTTCATAAGCAGCTCTGTGTTTGTTAGTTTTGAAACTTTTAAAATCATTGCCATTTGGGGAGAGTGGAGGTTTCAGATGTGTTTAATCTGCCTTTATAAATATTAGATCTTCTTTAGTCTAGAGGAAGCTGAGACTCTTTTCAGAGAATCTTGTGCTTTGACCATCAGTTTTACCATAAAAAAGAAGTAGAAAGAAGGGCTTTTGTGCCTGAATACTTGAAGAGGATAGGAAAAGCCAAAGGCAGAAAGAAGTTTGGGGGGCAGGGATGGAAAATGATCACTGTGAGTTGCTCCTGAAGTTGGTCCTGCAATATGTCCACAAGGCAGAAAGTGCCATGGCATATAAAAGAGGGTAAGAAATATTATGAGGGGTGGGTTTGTGTGGATTCTTGCTGTATCACCCCACAGAGCCAATTCAAACTCTGGGGCCTGCTGGAAACTGTTCTGGGTTCGTTCTACATTTCATGAACTGAGCCAACCCCAGCCTGTGCGTTGCAGCTTGTGCGTTGCAGCCTGTGCATTGCAGCTTGTGTGATGCAGCCTGTGCGTTGCAGCCTGTGCATTGCCCAGCACCACTTGAGTAAATCCA
>NW_007734220.1:34069-96947 GCF_000696425.1 Galeopterus variegatus | reverse complement strand
ACCAATGACAGTGTCTGTTGGCTTCCTTTTTATATTTCCAATAATCCACACTATATATATATAATATATTCATATATAATATATATTAGTAAGTACTCAATAGACTTTTGATAAATGAAATGAATAGAATTTCCTGGCCAAACCACAAGTGATTCCCAAACCTGAGAAATAAAAATCCCCTGAGAAGTTGCTTTTTTTTTTTAAGTATAGTTTTTCAAGTCACCCTGATGTTCTCATTCAACAAATATATGGTGATTCAGTATTTTTGTCAAAGATCCCCAAGTGATTATGATGAATTGCTATGGTTAGAAGCCAATAAATATTATTAGTTTATGGTTCCCCATTGTCTTCCAAGCTCCCTAAAGTTCTTAAGCTGTCCCAGTATACCTTCAATTTGCAAGACTTACCTCCCACTTGTTTGCTATTTGTAGACTGTGATTCAGGCTCATAAAACCATTTGACATTTTCTAGACATACCTTGCTGCGCTGCCTCTGATCATGCTCTTCCTTCTCCAATGGTTTCCTACTTCTTCTTGTATTAAAATCCTAGCCATACTTTCATGTTTATTATAAGTGTCACCCCTCTAGAAAGCCTCTTGGGTAGAAGCCTTCCCTAGCAAAGGGTACCCCACAGCTCATTACCTGAGCATCTCCCCAAGCTCTTCCTTCTTGTTTTGTTTCATAATTCTCATGCACTTCATTTATCTCTTTTAGACTACCAACAGAATGCAAAAAGATGTATCTCCTGAAGAACTCAGAAAGTTAGAGCATATAGTGGGCATACAATGTATTCGACTTGAACAGAGATGTAGCTATTCTCACTATAAAAAATACATGGTCTATGAAAAATTAAGCACAAACAATTAATATGACCACTAATTTCTATGCAGAAAAAAAACACAAACATTAAATGCACAAACTGTACTTTTGAAAATTGATACTCTAATTCTATTTTTTATTAAGGAAACATTTACTAAGTATTTTACTGTGTGGAAAGAATTATGCCAATGTTTAGCAGATAAATAAATAAGATACTGATTCTATTAATGAATCTTACAAATTTTAATTTTGTATTTCTTTATTTCTTTAACCATTTATTGTGTGCTTAACACTTGGAGGTCACTACCCTAATGCTTCAGGGAATGGAGAAGTAAGAATAGACCCTGACACAAAGGAGCTGACAATCCTATTGGGGAAGACATCTGTGTAAATAACTGTTAAGTCAAAACAGAATTAGGTACATACTATAATATACATGCAACCAAATGCTAGAAAGGCAAAGGATAAATAATTTAACTTTAGCTTCCTATTGCTATTTATCCAGCAAGGTTTCTCTACCAGTATATGAGCTACAAGTTTTCCTGTCTTTCGGGACAGGACCAACCTGCTCAGTAAATTGGAATACAAGGGAAGGGATTAGAATCTATTGTCAACCTTTTCTCCTGGGATGAAGAATATGCTCAGAGAATAGACCTAATTTAGTGAACTGAAGAAAAGCCATGCTGGCATACAAAATAAACATGTAAAAGATAAGGCAACAGACATGACGTAGTAGGCCCATACGAAGAGACCAAACACAAGATAATGGTGTGCCCTGGAGAAATCCACAACCAGCTGGATAATCCAGAATGTCGACACACAATCAAGAGCCCCAGTCCCAAAACTGAGGTTGAGGAACCGAGCTTCAATTCCTTGATTTAAAAAATGGATAAAAGTACATTATTGTCCATATCTTAGAGAACTTGAGTTATCAATGACTGGAATGAGACACACAGAATCAGGACAGAAGCAGTTATTGGAACCAGAGCCCATGGTCAATAGCGGTAGTGATGTTGACTACATGTGGAGTCCCTAGTTGTCAGGGCTGGGCTTTCCATATCCCTCTATTTAAGGTCAGAGTAAGTTTTAGAGACCAGCAGGATTGAATTTGCATCACGCCGTCCAGTTGACCCAGCTGTGATGAAAAGACAGATATAATAGGCATGAATAAAAAGGGCTTTTAAAGAGAGAGATATAAGAACAACATAATCCCCATTGCCTGTGACTGCCAGATTTCCAAGCCAAGATCAAGCTACATTTGTTAAAAATCTGTCCCCAATCAGTTTGGAAAGGTTACCTGAAGTCAAATAGAGCAAAACAAAACAAAGCAAAAGTTGTTTTAGGTTAAACTTGACTTAGAAATAAATGATTCAGCACTTAAAGAACAAAGGAACATTCTGTAAAGTTACAGTCTATTTGGAAAATTCAAAAAAGAATTCCAAATGCTTCCCTCTGGGCAAAGTGAGCAAAGTAGACAAAGAATCTTATCAAAGATAACTAAATGGCAGTTAGTATGTATAGAGAACTTGTCGATAAGCAGTATACATAATAACCCAGTTATTCATGGCCTGGTGGACCCGTGAGATGAACTTCTTGAACCCAAAGAAGATGGCAGCCAAGAAACTGCTTATACTGGGAGTGAATATGGTTGTGTAACAGCTCAGACCACCTTCACCGAGAACTTCTTGGAATCAGTCTTTCCTTCGTAAGAATGTACCTACTTTGCAATTCAAAGTATTGAAACAATATATCCAAATTAATTCACAAACAAAGTCATGTGATAGTGTAGTTAAAATGCTGGGGCACTGGAAACAGAAGCACACTTCATTTCAACAGACATTCCCTGACTGACTGCAGTGTGCTACACCCACGCCTACATCCAGCCTCTCACTTCATCCCCAGCCCGTCTCGGCTTCTCTCACCATTTCTACATCCACTACCACATCTTTGCTAAGGTCATCTTTGCTTCTTGCTGGGATAACTATCACTCTGACTGGTGCCTCTGCCTCTCTGTTCTTGCCCTTCTCCTAACTAGGTTCCACATCCAGGGTTCAAGCTAATCAAATACCGCATATGTATGGAATAACACTTTAGGTTCCTCCTTGCTTTAGGATAAACTCCAAGTTCCTTAAAACGGCTCTGAAGACCTCTGTGATGTATCCCAACTTAACTCTCCTGCATCACCTCCCACCAGCCCCCTCCCCAAGCATCCTGTGCTCTAGCCATGCAGACATGTCCACAGTTCCCTGAACATGCTGCACTACTACTTACCTCGTTGCCTTTGCACATGCTCTCAGCAATGTGCCTCATGGTGCTATATCTCCTTCAAGACTCAATCAAATATCTGCCTTATCTAAAAAAATTCCTCGGTGCTGTCAGTAATACTTATACAGTAATAGTTATACCCTTAGAACAAGCAAGAAGAAACTCTGGGCTAGACCCTGCACTTTTGAGAGTCTCATACGTTATAAACAAACAAAAATAAATGTATTGAAGAACAAAGGACACCTCTGTCTCTCAGGATTTGGTGCTCTGACTGTTATAAAAAAAGACCCATAACCCCAAACATCTGTGGTCATGACTAACATGATTTGGACCCCAAGAAATCACCTCTCCACAACTCTGGACCTCTAGGTTTGCAGGTCGATGTTGGAGACCGACCCTGCTGCAGAGCGTGGGGAGAATATGAGCAGTAAACTAGTGCTTAGGCAAGAGAAGCCACAGTAATCGTTCTTTTCCGGCAGCATATGTGTAACAGTTTCTTGCAAAAACAAACTGCTATTCCCAATAGAGAGAAAGTGAGGTACATCTTTTCTTGTTTGTCTGTATGCTAAAATGCATGGTTCTAGAGCTACTCACAAATTAAAGAGCAGCAGTTGCACGAGGCAGTTAAGGACCATTTTGCAATTTTAAACAATTTACATTACTCAAATTTGTATGTAAGTTGTTCTAGATGTAACATCTGTGATTCATCAATCCAATTGGCACTAGATGGCCATTGCTAGAATTGGGAGTTTCTTTATTTTAATAAAAATATACTTAATATAATTTAATTAAGTTTTTTAAAATGGAGTTAAAAATTTCAGCTTTAGCTAATTTAAAAAATATTTTAATTGATAACTTTTTTATATTACATTTTATTGTTAATATATTATTTTATATGAAAAATAAATTTTAAAAATAAAAATAATTTTAATTTTTAATTTTGTACATTTGTTTTAACTTACAATTTGATGAAAATATGTTCAAATTTTATACACTTTGAACACAAGTATGCTTTTAGACATTTAGGTCATTACTGTTAATAGTAAACAAAATCACTTGCTCTGCTGAAGCACGAAGAGTACATATAAGTAAATTTGGTCAAGACGGCAACATCATACTAGAAATGCCATAGATTTGTACTTAATCCTTTACTAACAGAAAAATTGAGGCAGGCTGCTAAATTGAAAGAAGGATAAACAGGAAACAGAGAGACTCCTAAGATCACAGTTGCTGAAATGAAATACATTTTTCCTGCCTCAGGCTGTGGCCTTTGTATTCTCTGCACACGCTTTATATTCTTTATATATATTCACTCTTAGATGAGGCAGATATTTGATTGAGTCTTGAAGGAGATATATCACCGTGAGACATGTTGCCGAGAGCAAGTGCAAAGGCACCAAGGTAAGTAGTAGTGCAGCGTGTTCAGGGAACTGCAGAGTTCCTCCATGTGCCTCCATAGTCTGTTGCACATGTCTCCAATGGATGTACAACACTGCATTATAATGATTTGTTCACAAATCTTTCTTTACCACTAAGCTGTGATCTTCTCAAGGACAGAGACTTCACCATTCTAATCCAAGCACCTAAGATATTTCCTAACACATGGTTAGAGTTAAATACAGTGGTTGAATTAAGACATAAATAAAACAAGGCAGTGTTGTTTGATAGCATGAATTCTTGAGCTACATTGCCCAGGTTACAATCCTGAATGTGATATTGTCTCTTAACCTGGATAGGAATAATAAGACTGCCTACATCACAAGGTTGTGATTAGGATTGAAATGTTAAATTAAGGAATTAATGACTTAATGTTTACAGGGATTTAGAACTGTGACTGCACACTGAATAGTAAGTATTTGCTAACTAAATACCTAAATGAAATTAGGCAACATTTGTTTACTAGGTTTTACTAGAAACCAGATCTCCTTTAATCATCACAGCAACCCTATGAATTATGTACAATTATTAACCTTATTTTACAGATGAGAAAATTGAGGCTTGGAGAGCTCTAGATGCTTGTACAAGGCCACATAACTAGAGAATAGCAAAGCCAGGATTGAAATTTCAATTACTGTGGAGGCAGAGCCTGGATCCCTAACTACAGAATGAACTTTCATTCAAGATATAATCACTTAAAATATATACACATATATTATGAAAATGTAGTACTCTTTCGTAATGCTAAATTGAATTCAATTTTTCTTAAATTGTCATAATGTTCTAAAAAGATTTCAAGGGAAAATTTGTTTTGAATCTAAACAGTAAAACTATAGAAGTTTAGAAAACAGTAAGTCTAAAAGGTAATATATTTTATTACTTAATATGAATAAAAGCAATGAGAGAAATATGTATAAGCCATTAGAACTTAGAAATATAACATGCTCCTAAGTGATGACCTCAGATATTGAAGTATTTTATAAGCAGTGTTATATTTATCCTTTGGTACAGAAAGTACATGAGAATCATGGATACCTACTTGATGGAAAAATTAAATAAATCACTTCTCTTGGGTCATTTTTGGAGCAGAGACAATGACTTTAATGCTCCTTCCTTTCCAGAACAAGTTAGAACTATCCTAACACCACAAATGAATATTACTAAGTGACTTCATAGAATTTGAGGGTGCTGCGACTGTGTTATATGTTATCAAGTTTACAAACTTTTCATGAGATGTTCTCTACCCTCAAGGATTTTATAATTTATTAGGAAAATAAAATTGGCAAGAACAGTTTCATAAAATGTACCTGCTAATGTGGACTTAAGTGGGAAGGACTTAAGTTTATAAATTCAAGGATGTTGCATAATTCTGTTTACCCAGGCAGTATTGTATAGTCAGAAAAACATGCTAAGAAATAGAGTGAGTGGCAATGGAGGAATCAGTACATAAAGCATGGTGACAAATCACTTGCCCTGTTGAAGCAAGAAGAGTATGTATAAGTAGATTTGGTCAAGACAGCAAAGTCATACTAGACATGCCGTAGATTTGTACTTAATCTATATAGCGATCATTTACTAACAGAAAAATTGAGGCAGGCTGCTAAATAGAAAAAAGGATAAACAGGAAACAGAGAGACTCCCAAGATCACAGTTGCTGAAATGAAATACATTCTTCCTGCCTCAGGCTGTGGCCTTTGTATTCTCTGCACACACTTTATATACTCTTAATATATATTCACTCTATATTCTTTAAGAATCCATTTGCTGCACAAAGTATAGACTCTAGACTTCAAAGGCACAAGCAAAAGCATTAACTTGTAAGGAGAATTATTAATAGAAGACAAAAAGAGAAAGCAATAGGTGTTCCCATATTCCCCTGCTCCCAGCACTTAACTTATAATTACTGAATGATGTTTGAGATTCCCATGAAGTCAGGAACTTATCATTCTATTACTATATTCCAGCTGCTTGACATATAGTAGGTACCTGATAAATATTTGTTCATTGATACAGACAGTCATTTGTCAATAAGGTAAGCTTGTTTTGTTTTTGTTCTTGATAAAATTTTGTGCTTCTTGGTGGAAATATACAGCAAATGTTTGCCAAAATTATAATATGAGAGTGGCAAGGCTCACATAGAAAATGCTGGTTTTCTTTATTAACTTCCAAAATCTTTTATTTCCTAAACTTTGTATATGGAACAAGCCACTTAAAGTAACATGACCAGCAAAGAAGAGGATAGATTATAGTTGGACAAGATGGGAGGAGACAAAACCAATCAGCACCAAAACTAAATCAGCTCCCTGGACCTCTTTTTCCTGTGTGTGAATTGGTGACAGTTTTTGAGACTATTCTGAGACAAAAATGATTTTTTAAAGAATATTCTGAGGTCCCAGATATAAAAGAGCCAGATGCAGAAAAGGTTCACATTTAATAATTATTTGTTGAATCTATTGAGTAGAAATATTGTCTTTTAGAAGAGATATTTCCAGTAGAAAAAGAGAAAGTATTTTCAGGTTTAGATGAGAACTAGAGTAGAGAAAACTTTAAAAATCCATTTAAAAGATTGTGCTAAGGGATTTACTAAATCACTCTACCTGAAAAAAGTTCCTCAATTATTTTTCAGTTTACTGGGTTGAGTATATTCTTTTCTCGCACATTCTTAACTCTCGTTTGAGCACATTTTCAATTTTTAAATGGCTTTCTCAGTCTGTGACCTGTTTTTAGATCTGTTCTAATTCCCTTCAGGGTCTTGTTGATGGGAACCTTTGGAAAAACGACTTACAGACAGAACACCTGCTCAGCCCAGCCGCTTCAGAACCCGTTTCAGAAGGAACTTCTAAAATTAATTTTTAAAATGTCTGCATTCCACTCCGTGGTATACATGTTGAAATGCAGTATTAATATTTTATTTATATATTAAGATGAGTGTACAGATGAACTAAGGAACTTTGAGCTCAATCCTTACCACTGTTCGCTATTGACTGCGTGAATGGTGCTAGATCATCTAGTCCTGTGAGTCCCCATGATGCCTATAGACTGTGAGAGCCAAGTATGTAAAAGTGTCCATGTGGAGCAGACAATTTAGATGTTTTATTAACAAAGCAACTACAAGATTATAGCCTACTGAAATTAACTCTGAGCAAATGCCTTTGTAGTGCACTAAAGTCACCATAGTGTTATTTGCTTACTTCCTAAACAAATAAGTCATCCATGAGAGCAGATTCTGTTGACAAGAGCTAAATTCTTATCTAGCAAAGTTTTAAAAGCTGGTAGCAATCACACGGAGCTCTGAATTTGGGTGGACATGCTGTGTTGAATTCTCGGGCATGGAAACATTACCCTGATAATCCCTGAGCTAAAAAAAAGATGGCAGAATACAAAAGGCATCCCGACAGCAGGGACTGGCAACACACCCCTTTTCTGTGTCCAAACCAGTAAGATTCGTCATTGCCGAGCCATCTTTGCTGGTATTCTCCCCATCGGCGTCTACAGCCTCATAGAAGTGTATCTTGCTGGTATTCTCCAAGGAGGGTTTAGAAAACCTTGTTTTTTGATTTTTGTTCTTTTTGGTTTGGGAGATATTTGTTTTCGTTGTTGTTTGGGGCTTTTAAGGAGACTCAGATTGTTGTACTACTGTTCTGAATATGTGCAGATGGGAGTTATGGTGCTGCATATGTATAGGGGAAATAGTCCCCATTGTGATCAGAATTGTGAGGTTACCACTATCTGGCATTTTCCAGGATGTGTGAGTGAAGGATGTGGGGTTACAGTACAGTTCATTGCATAAAAATTATAAAAATACAAATAATCTGAAAGAATGATTACAAAGTACCCATAATCCTACTATCCAAAAATCACTATTAAGATTTTGGTATGTAATCTTCCAAATGCATATGTATACATAGACACAGATAGAGATAGAAAGATTTAGAGATAGAGAGATAGACACATAGATACAGATAGACATAGAGAGATAGAGGCAGAGATATATAGATATAGACAGATAAAAGTAAATAAATAGGCAGATAGACATAGATAGATATTAGAAATTGAGACCTTATTCTTTTGTAATTTGCTTATTTCATTTGTCAATAATATATAGATATTCTTCCATGTCAATTAATACACTTATCTAAACTAATCTTTAGTAACAAAATAGTATTCTAGTAAATGGGTGAGTCATAATGTGTTTAACAAATCCCTTACTGTTGGACATTTGGGTTGTTGTCAAATTTTTTGACAGACAACTTTGTAGGGATCATCCTGTAAAAGATGCATGTAGATATTTGCACACACTGCCTTGATTTTTTAAATATAAACTACAGAAGATGGAAGGGTATATGAATATTTTAAAGCTTTTGGTGTATAATTTCCTTTGAAAGTCAAACCTGGTATCCTAGGGACAGTGGGGAGTGTTCTTCCATGATAGGATGACATTTGCTATTGCTCATAAACAATCAATCAAATTTAGGGTCTAATATTTTGGTAAATATTAGGGCAACTAGCTTTCCTAAATCTCACTGACTAGTCTTCGTACATCCACTGACCAATGTACTGTGTATATGTCTGATCAACTTTGGCAGTTGAGGGTGAGTTGGGGAAGTGGGTTTGCCATCTTCAGCAGGGCTGCAGGAGCTACCTCCCTGCCCTAGGGAATAAAGAGGGGACATTGCTCATCCTTCCTCAAATGGGATTTAGGAAATTCAAATCCATCCTCTCTTTCTACAATGAAGCCTCAAGTCACAGTCATGTGATGACTTTGAACCATGGCTCTTCCAGTTGCAGCTTATATACACAGAATGTACCTCCTTGACTCTTATCATTTCCTCCTTTAACTTTCCATGCATAGGCCCATGCTTTCTTTCCCCTACATAATCTTTATAATCCTTTATAAGCCAGATAACTCCTTATGGACACTGCTTTCTTACCCTCTTTTACATACTACACACATTTCCCTATTGCACAAAATTTCTCCATCTCTAATTTCTTCCATTTCTGAGTCTCCTCCTAAATGACCTGTCTCCCTCTAAGAAAGGAAAAGAGCTAGAACAAGGGTGATCTGGGGGTAAGTTTTTGGGAGTGGTAGTAAACACCTAAAAATGATTTAATATGCACAAAACTGAAGGAAATAGAAGGACAGAAGGGGTCCAACTTTTATATTATAGAAAGATTATGTGAATAGTTTCCACCCATTATAGTCAAAATTTTCAGCAACTGCTATAAGCTTAAAAGATCATTTACACTAAACCACAATGAGATACCATTAGGTATCAGCACCTAGTAGGATGGTGTTGGCGAGCATGTTGAGAAATTAGAACGCTCCTACACTGTTGGTGGGAATGTAAAATGGTGCAGCCACTAGGGAAAATAGTTTGACAGTCTCTCAAAAAGCTAAACATAGAACTACCATATGACTTGGCAATTCCACTCCTAGATATATGCCCAAAGAACTGGAAGCAGCATTATTCACAATAGCCAAAAGGTAGAAACAACCAAAGTGTCCATAACAGCTGAATGGACAAAATGTGGTATATACATGCAATGAATATTATTCAGCCATAAAAAAAATGAGGTTCTGACACATGCTATCACATGGATGAACCTTGAAAACATTATGCCAAGTAAATAAGCCAGACACAAAAAGACAAATACTGTATGACTCCACTTATACGAAATATCTAAAATAGACAAATTCATAGAGACAGAAAGTAGATTAGAGGTTACCAGTGGCTGGGGGAAGGGAGGAATGGAGAATTATTACTTAATGGTTATAGTTTCTGTTTGGGGGGATAAAAATGTCTACAAATGGATAGTAGTGATCATTGCACAAAGTTGTGAATGTAGTTAATACCACTGAATTGTACACTTAAAATGGTTAAAATGGCAAATTTTATGTTATATATATTTGATCAAATTTTTAAGAATTAATAATGTAATATACCCCAAACCACTGAATTGTACATTTTAAACGGGAAAATAGTATGTTGTGTGAATTACATCTCAATAAAGCTGTTTTTTTAAGTTTATGTTTTTTAAAAATTCATTTACAAAAATTCTTCCTCTCCGTACCTGAATTACTATGGTTAAGAAGAGGGCACAAATAAACTTAAAATATATTTAATACTTTTGGAATTATGTCTCAGTGGTTTATTTTCCTTTTTCCTTCTTATAGTTCCTGGTGGTATAGAAAAATGCCTTACCTGCACTGTGCTATTTTATTTATAGGCACATATTCTTGTATGTAGCTGCTCTAACTTACATTATTTGAAAAAAGCATCAGAGCTCTGGTTCCTGCTCTGAAAATATTGTCAAACTAAGCAAATTTGAGACTGAGTTAAGTCCAGTTTTTGCTTCTTTTTCTAATATACTTAAATACAACTTTGGGAAAATAATATAAATCAATTTTAATCAAGAGGTAGAAAACAAAACCCAACCTTTGCAGGAAATCTTTACTATGTTCCGTACTCAATGATATGTATTAAGAATAGGAAAGAAAATAACCCAGGCTTATGGTATAAGACATCTGTTTTGAGGGTAAGTGAGAGTCACTGGATGGTATCCTGGTTGACTTTGAGCCTTTCCTCCCCCACTTATTGAATGGATCATTTAACATCTTACCTGTAGTTTCTCTTCACTTCTTACCTGCAATTTTTTTATGCAAAATAAGAGAAACACAAATCAGAGTCCTTGCAAAGATTAAATGACGTATTTTATAAAGTGATCAGTACATGTTAGTTCTCAGCAATGAACTAGAAACACCAAGTGAAAATCAGCTTTAACCATGAAAATTTGTATAACCTTTTCTACATTTCCCAGGTTGAGGCTGAAAATTTTGTTTTCTCCCTATTCCAAAAGAACTACTAATATTCCCTCCCACTAAACCACATTACTGGATGGGAATTGCCTACCAAGAGATCACTACCGTGAAGAACCACAATGAGCTGTTCACAACGCCCTTGTTTTGTAAGTCAGACTCGAGTCTCCTTGACAAGGATTTATAATTATTGTCATAACTCACTCCTGTATGCATTTTCTATTTCATCCATAACAACCTACCACAAACCTAGTGCCTTAAAACAACACAAATTTATTATCTTACAGTTCCCTAGGTCAGAAGTCCTCCATGACTCTCGTTGTACTAAAATCAATTGTCAGCAGAGCAAAGTTCCTTTTTTGGTGACTCTAGGATGGAATCTGTTTTTCTGATTTGTCCAGCTTCTAGAGGCCTCCCGCATTCCTTGGCTCATGGCTCAGTTCATCCATCTTTAAAGTGCACAATGCATCATCTCTTTGACCTTGCTTTTGTCATTATACCCTGTGTCTAACCACAGCCAGGAAAGAGTCTCCACTTTCAACGAGTTATGTGATTACAATGGACCCACCTGGATATTCGGGATAATCTCCCATCTCAGCATTTGTACCTTTACTCACATCTGTGCAGTCCCTTTTGCATATTAGGTAACATATTCTCAGATTCTGGGGAAAAGGATGTCTGCATTTTTCAGGGCCATTATTCTGCCCACCACAATTTTAAAGAGTCAAAAGATCTTTCATAAAACTGAGGATATACACCTCCATGTATTGCCCATTCTGAGCATGTTTCTTAAGTCCTTCTCCCTAAATTCATTCTAAAAAGCTGTCTGTCTTGTAGACATAATACCCAGTTCATTTAACCCATGGTGTAATCCTACTCTTTAGCTATCAACCCAAAACTTATCTTTACTCTCATTACCCAGGTCAACTATTATAGATTACAGAATAAATTTTCAATGTGCCTATTACTTGTCTCAGGAAAATGGAAGAAAAAAGCATCATAAAGTTTTTTAGAAAATGTATTGAACTTTTGGAATGCTTAGAGGGAAAAGAAGAGAGACAATACATTAAAATGTTAAAATTAATAACATAGAAGGATTGAAAATTGATAAATGCTATTGCTTACGCTCTGAAGAGCTCATTGTTCTTTGCTAAAAATCTTCATAACAATCTCTCCACTGCATCTTTGATCTAGTAGTTTTGCATTTTCCATCTGAAGCCCATAATTCCTCTTATTTCCCAAAGGAGATAAACAGCACACCTACTCCTACAGGGGGGCTGACACTTGTTTCTATAGTACCTCCAAGGCCACCCACCTCACAGGGTACATCATGATGCAATACATCCATTGCTGTAGTATCTTTCATAATCTTAAAGGAAAGATTACAAAGAAAACATAATACAGCTAAGAAAATTCTAAAATGTCTTAAGGGTTCCATGCTATTTTAGAGCATCAGCTCATATACGATGCAGGTGCTAACTGACACCATTTGCTGGAAAAACATTTGGCTTCCAAAATGGGATCCATTTAATTGGGTTCATTCTGTTTTCCCTTGTTGTTTTTTGTTTTTCTTTTGATAATTAAATGTCCTCCTGCTTGGAGGCAAGGGCTGAACTATCTGACTTCTTTATGTCTCGTCCAGTCCCATGATCCTATGTGTATGGCTTTTCTTCCTTGTGTAGGAGAAGAATGCTTGTTGTCTCTGCACAAGTCCTTTTATAGTAACCTCCGACCTTTACAAAATGCCAGTTGACTATCTCAGATTGTCTCTTTATATGTCATGGTTCATTAACAACTGGGACTCTCACTTGGCCAAACTAGAGGAAGGCTCTAGCAAACACTAACTCCAGGCCTATGGGATAGGCTTACACTGAATTCTCTTCTGGTTATCCTGTTGAACTCTGCTTTATCTTCTCACTTTACCAGAAGAAAGGTGAGGATGCTTGTGAGGACACCATTGCTTTGAAGCTGGTGCTATGGATTTCTGGAACAGGAGAGAATCTTAGCAGGATTCTGGCAGCTTCTGCGTGTGTGTGCGTATTCCTAGCAGTGCAGTCCACTGTGTGAGATGGGGGAGTGGCTGCCTATGGTAGAAAAAGGGGAGTCTAAATCCCCAGCACATCTAGTGGCAGGGCCCAAGATGTATGCCCTTGCTGGGAGAGGAAAGAACAATTACTCTTAAACATGTCTTTTCTGAATATTACAGACCAGAAATTAGATACACTTACATTCTTAAAATACCACTGTCCACCCTAATTTTATGCAAGAAAAAAATCCAAATTTAAGAATGCTTTTGGTTTTATAAAATTAATAAATGAACATAATTTGCACTATCTGTTTATCTTCCCACACAAGATTGTGGGCCCCTTCAAGTCAGGAATGATGTGTTCTGCATCTTTGATACCAGTGCCCATTACAGTGGCTGGCACATAGCAGGAACTTAGTAAAGAGTGACTGAATAAATAACAAATATTATGAAACAACTATTATTTACTTTTTCATTAATTTACAGTGACTGTACCCTATTTATAAGTTAATGAATTTGTTCAAAATTACTAACCAAGCATCTACTATGTGTCTGATGCTGTGCTGGTTCTGGGGATACAAACATGAAATAGACACACACCTGTCCTCGAAGAAGAGCTACTGCCGGTCAGGAATAGGAGATGAGAATACAAAGATCTGCATTAAAATGTGGCGGCAGAGTGAACAGAACACAGCAGAGCAGAGTTGCAAAAGCTCTTAGTTCTGCCCAGTGGAGAGAGAGATGGTCAAAGAAGGATTCAGAGAGGAGGCTATGTTTGTGCTGGTCCTTAATGGACAAAGAAATAGAGAAAGGGAATTTCATGGAGGAGAAGAAAGCGTGAGCAAGAGCAAAGGCAGAAAAAAAAAATGGTTTGTTTAGAGAATGGTGAGGTTGTGTGAGAGGCCAGAACACAGGCGGGCCGGCCAGCCAGGGAGTGGCAGGAAATGAGGGTGGAAAAGGGGTTAGAACTAGACAGTTCAAGCTCTCGGATGTGGACGGTAATCTGGTGGCAGTGTAACCTCATCAAAGGTGTGTGGCCAGGGATTGGCAGCACCAGCTCTGTGCTCTAGGATGATTAGGATGGTGGTGAGGGAGTCAGACTGAAGGCAGGAGAGTTGGGAGGTTATGTCAGTAACGGCCTGAACTAGGGCAGCGGGTATGAGGAACAGTTTCTGCTTCCAAAGAGACCCCCATGATGCACGAGCAATTCCCAGGTTCACCCATAGGATGTGAGTGTGAATATGTGAGGTCCCGTATCTTATGGCCTTGTTAGTCCAACCCCTACTGCATCCCACATAGAGCCAAACTGAAGCCAATTTTTCTGTGCAGAAAGGCAAACGTATGACTTCTGGCAATTAAAATTCTAGTGTTTTCTTGAGCATACTTAATAAAAACAGACATATTCCATCCTTGTTTGCTCCAACCTTAATGTTGGCATCCGTGTGGCATCATAGACTGAATGTCTCTGCTTCATGAGGAGAGAGATTAGCACCAGCGGGTCAGTGTGTGACATTCTTCAACCACTTGCCACCACCCTGCCATGAATGATGTCACATGGAGATGAGGAAATGGTACAACTGCGCCTTGTCCTTTCTGCTGAGCTTGCAGGCAGAAATGCCAGTTGGAGTGTTTATATGTTTGACTGAGAGAAGTAAACCAGTGCTTTTGGATAGAAAGCAGCCTTTACCCTTTATATTATAAAGTGCTTTGCAAGTTATTCAACTCAGCGATTTACAAGCACAGAATTACACTGAGTTTATCTGGTTTCCTCAATTTTCCATTGCATTATTCAATTTATAAAAAGTAAAATAAATTGTCAAAAGTTTCTAAGAGTAACATAGACTAGAGATTCATTTTTTTGAATTCCTAAAAGGCAAAAGGTAAGAACTGTTATTGGTGGGGAGGTGGAAATATGAGTGATTTTTTTTCTCTTTTCTTTTTTCTTTGTCTTTGATAATATGACATTTTAAAGCCAATATCTCCAGGTGCTAAGTACATTAACATTTCCCCAGCAGAGTCTTGTGAATGAGCAGCACTAATTAAATTCTGCCCTGTTTAAATTTCTGAGTCAAGGTACCTTCTGAGAAAGTCTAATAATTCCCAAGTTGCAGCCCCTCAAGGATGGCCCCTCGAGATTCCGGGAGCACCAAGGTCTCTTGCCTTTTATGTGGTCCCTGAATACCCTTTGCAACTGGCCCTTGAAGTCCTCCCTCAACCAACTTCCCTTTCAGAGCTAACCCTTTTTCTCACTCACTCTCTGGCCACTCATTACAGCACTTCAGTGAGCTGAGATTCTGTGCTGCAACTGGGCTCAGGCACAGTTAGTTAACCCCACTGTGGAGCATGGTATACAACCTACCTTTTAAGCTAGATTGATCCAAATATACCAATTAATGTTGCTAGTGTTTGTGTTGTTTTATTTTCTGTTTTATTTGTTCAGGTTTTTGTTTGTTCTTTCAAAGCTGTAACCACTGGGTTGTGGGTAAACAGCAGGTATGCTCTCACATTGCTGCTGGCATTGTAAATTGCCTTAGGGCAATTTGTCAAAGCTGCTTAACATGCTTATAAATGTCCATGCCTTTGGAGCCTAAATCAATGCCTGGAAATTTAAAGTAATGAAATAATTGAAAGGAAAAAAAATAGTGTATGCACAAAGCTGCTCATAGCAATATTGTCTATAGCAAAAAAAAATGGAACTTACCTAAATGTTAAATGTTCAGCAACAGAGGAATTATACATTATGATATTATTCGTGATATTTAAAGTGTTTTGACCATGGGATCCTTTCTTCAATTAAGTATGCATATGCTAAATATGTAAATTGATTTAAAATATTTAACTTTTAAAGAGCAACTGCTCTAGATGAAGCAAGGGGCTGGGGTAGGAACCAAGGCCTGCCTGTTTGTGTTCCCAACCTATCTCCACTCTGCAAGGTGGCCCCAAACCACCTGTGAGAAATTCTCAAGGCACTGCAGAGCACAGTATGAAAACTACTGTGACATTGTTTCTGTTGTCACTAAAATTAAGTGTGTAGCCACATAAACAAAATATTTATAAGGCAATGTTTATAAAGTGAGCTAAATGAGAAGAGTGGAACACACGTGTACTATATATACGTTCAACTCTATAAAATATATATAAGATCAGAAAGATGGTGGATAGATTAACATACTTGGTCTTACCTTATTATGTTGTTTTGGAAACATACCTCTACTTAAAGGAAATGTGTTTTATCAAGCTCCCTAACTAGCCCTAATGCCTTAGGCAATTAACCTGGCCTTCCTCAGCATTCATATCTGTAAAATGGGAATAATTACAGTATCTGTGTCATGAGGTTATTGTGAGACTAAAATGAGTTGATTTGTATACTGCTTAGAACCAGAACACAACAGATTTGAGCTGTCATCAGTGCTATGATCACTTCATGAAGCTCGGTGGTCAAATTGTTGAGGTAAAGTGTGGAAACAAATAAGAAAACTTTAGATTTAGCCAGCCACCATCTCCTTGATGTTCTTGCTTGTAAATGCCTACCCCTGCTGGCTGTAGAGCGCTGCTCCTGAGCTAAGACTCCACAACAGTAGGGCAACTATAGAAAACACCTATAGGTGGGCTCCTAGATCCCTGACACCTCACCTATTCTTAATACTTGATAAAAAGTAGTATTTCCCTTCTCAAACCTGTAATGCAATTAACAAAATCAGTACAGCAACCTGAGGCTCCATTCTTCTTGCATATATACTGAATTTGGGAATTTTTACTTTAGGCTATATAATTTCATTTAATCTGATGGGTCTATACAGATATAGATTGGGGGAGGCATTTAAAGAAAGGCTTCAAATTTTAAATAAACCAACTAAATGTTTAAAAAGAAGAAAAAGATCCATGTTCACATGATGTTACCAGTCATATATAAACACAGAATCAGTAGGTCAAGGTTTTAATCCCTGTACTGACCAGCCAACAACAAAAACCCAAAACAAAACAAAAGCAGCAGCTTCTTAAATACAGTATCATCATTTTTTTATAGTTCATCATATGAACTTCAATAAGGTAAATTAGCAGACCACACTGGTTTAATTGATGTCTAAATATGTTGATTAAAGCCTTAAAATTTTTCTACGGCTGACTCACTTTTACTACGGTATTTAAAGGAATGCTTCAAGGCTTATGTTCTTAGGAGAGCAACCTCCCTCCCTTGCCCTTTTTATCTTACAACTTGTTTTACTCTCTGCTGGAAAAGTACTAAACATCAGCAGTGACATCTAATGTCTGAACCTAAAAAGGAATCTGGAACTACTAGATTGTTCTTACTTGAATCTCCCTTGTCTGTAAGTTGTACAGATTCAGACAATAACAGCTAACATTTATCGAGTGTGCCAGGCAGTGTGGTAATTCCTGCCAGGGCCTCATCTCATGTGAGATTCACAGCAGGGTGGAAAGGGGTTACTATGTTGATGCTGTCATTATTCTCTTTTTATGAAGATTAGAAAAGTGAGATTTGGTGAGGTTAAGACACTTGTCCATGCTCACAAGCCGTTGCATCTCACCCTCTGTCCTCTGATTAGAATCGTCCCTCCTTCATGGCCACTGCCCTTGACCTCAAATCTAAAATTCTGCAGAGTAGTGCTCATATTTGGCCACAGGTGATGCAGTTGTAGGTGTGTAGGGCCAGAAACCCCAAAGACTTCTCAAAACGTTTTTTGTATATCTGAAAGCAGTAAACTGAGTTCCCTAGAAACCCAGAAAGGCTAGAAAATTCTAATCACATTCCCATAACTTTTTGTGAACAAATTATGTGTTTTATTTTCCCTAAATGTAGAAATGGCCTCTATGGAGAGGAGTCATGTGTATGGATGGATGGGTGTATAGGGGACCTCAGGGGGAAAAGCTAGATTGGGCAAGGCAGTAGATTGCTTTTAATGAAATCACGGAGACTTGAAGACAGGGATATGGTCTTGATGCAGCAGAAAACCTGGAGTTGAATAAGGATTGAAGAAAGAACACCAGCTGGGCTTTTATCCTCATCATGAATCTCAACAAGAATAGCCAAAGAGAAGAACGGGGTGGTAAAAATAGCTCAGAGACCCTTTGATAAGAAAGCTTTTAAATGGAGCTTTGAAATCCACGACAAAACCGCTTGAAGACTCCTGATCTAGTCCATCCCCTTGCATAGAAGAACAATGCTCACAGATGAGACTCTATCCATTTGTAGATAACTTAGGAAAGGACCCCACATTTGTAGAAGTACAGGTGAATCATAATCCAAAGTTGAAGCAGCCTTGACACCATGAAATTTAAATCCAAACTTGCTTCCACCTGAGATCACTTCCCCTTGTTTTATGTTTAGTAGGGGTAGACGACAGAGGGCTGGGGAGTCAAATGTTGCCTGTTAATGAATCTCATCCTCCTCATCTCCTCCCCTTCCCTCACCCTTCTCTTCCCTGGCATGGCAGAAGCAGGGCCCAGTGGAATTAGCATGGTGCCCAGAGGATTAAGCGGTACCAAGAGTAGGTGGCAGGGCTACTCCCAGAAGGATTGGTGGCCAGAGGATGCACCTTGGGGGGAGGGGCGGGAGGGGTGAGAGGGGAAGGAAGGAGGTGAGAACAAAAGAGAAGAAACTAGGTAGGGCTGGCCGATTCGCTCAGTTGGTTAGAGCCGGGTGCTGATAAGATCAAAGTGCGGGGTTTGATCCCTATACCAGCCAGCCTCCAAAAAAAAAAGGCGACATCAAGTGTGGGCTAACTTGACTTACTCACCAGCACAAATGAGATACTCTCTGGAAATATTTAAAAATAATGAGAGGGAGCCTTTGGAAGGGGCTGAAACCCCCCACTGGTACATGGGAATAGAGTAATCACCAAGGTGTCCGTTCCCCCATTCACCCCTCCTCACCCGAGTGCAAACCCGCTTTTCTGATCTGACAGCACCACCTGGTGGTTAAAGTGAGGAACAAATTACAGCTCCCACGCCCTTCTTTTTCCCTTTCTTTAGGGGGATCGCGCTCACATAATTTTTTCCTCTTAAATTTCTTTAATTCTTGTTAAAAAAAACTTTTTCTTTCACTGCATATTGTCTCTTTCAAATACTGAACCTTTATTGCAAGATTATCTTTTTCCTCCTCCTTCCCATCCTGTCCTGTAAACCCTTTCTCTAAGTATGTCTCTCATCCTAGCCGTGTTGTTCTGGAAGATGTGTTGGCCAGGGCAATGACCATCTGAGTATTAGGAAAAATTACATCCATTATATTGTGAATAAGGATTTCCATGTGAATCAGCTACTTAACAGTAAGATTTATACTTTTGAACTTTGCCTGAAAACTTTTAGGAGCATTTCAAAGTACCAAAGCACTACTGAAAACAGTTTGTGAACACATATGTGTGTGCATTATTGCACTAACATCTTAAAAACTGCAATATCTTTTAAGAATTTCTTTAAGGAACACTGTACACTTAATATAACATCAACACTGATATATAATTATAATTATACAGCCAGTTTCCTACAGAAGCACAAACTAATCCAAAAAAAGATTATATTGCGAATCTATATGTAATTTCAAATGTGCATGAAAAAATATGCATTTGTTCACTAAATAAATGTTCACTGACATCTATCATGGGCCAAGTGCTGTTTAGGTGCTAGAAACACTAATTAACAAAATAAAACCCTTGTCATTAAGGAGTTTACATTCCAAGGGAATGGAAATCACCATATCAAAGGGACACCTGCACTCCCATGTTTATTGCAGCTCTACTTACAATAACCAAGATTGGAACCAACCTAATGTGGTATGTATACTCAGTGGAATACTACTCTGCCATTAAAAAGAATGAAATTCTGCCATTCGTAGCAACATGGATGAACTTAGAGAAAATTATGTGAAGTGAAATAAGCCAGACACAGAAAATGACATACCACATGCCCTCACTCATAAGCGGGAATGAAAGAAAAAAAGAAAAAGACACAACAATCACAATAATTCATTGAACTTCCAAAAGGAAAGAACAGAACTGAGCCACCAGATGTGGGAAAGGGTGAGGGCAGGGGGAGTTAGTGAGAAATTGGTAAAAGGCCACAAAAACAATTACATTGTGTAATGCTAAATATACTAATTATCCTGAGCTGAGCATAACATATCACACACAGTTACTGATATTCAACGCTATACCCCACAGATATGTACAATCAAGTATGTTTCAATTTTTTAAAAAAAGGAAGTTACATTCCAGTAAGAAAAACAGACGATATTTAAAAATAAGTAATGCTAAGGGCCGGCCTGTGGCTCACTTGGGAGAGTGCGGTGCTGATAACACCAAGGCCATGGGTTTGGATCCCATATAGGGATGGCTGGTTAGCTCACTTGAAGAGCGTGGTGCTGACAACACCAAGTCAAGGGCTAAGATCCCCTTACCGGTCATCTTTAAAAAAATAAATAATAATAAGTAATGTTATGTTTTATGTTGTTAAGTGTTATGAAAAAATAATAAAACAGGGTGAGGATAAAGAGAGTAACTGGTTCTACTTCAGAGGGTGTGCTCAGGGAAATCCTCTAGAGGAGGTGACATTTGAATGAATGAGGAAGTGATCATGTGAATATCTGGGAAGAGCTACAAAAGCGCTCTTCAAGGAACAAAAGGAGTGTGTCAGTGTTAGAGTGCAGAGGGTGGGACAGGAGCAGCCAGAGTGCAGATCACGTAGAGCCCTGTATGACTTCACAAGGACTTCAGATTTTACTCTGAGTCACAGAAAGTCAGTGAAGTGTGGAGCTCAATGGAATGAAGCACTCCGACCTGCTTTTGGAAAGAATCACCCTGGCTGCTGTGTGGAGAAGACTGTAGGGAGGCAAAGGTAGACGAGGTGACACCAGTTGGATTTGAGTGTGAGGGAAAGACAGGAAAGAGAGATGACTGTGGGTTTAGAGTGGCTGGTGGTGCCGTTTACTGAGATGGAGCATCCCAGGAAAGAGAAGGTCACAGGGAAGAACTGGACGTGGGGGGTGGACTGCAGAGACCTGTTTGCACACACCACTTTTGAGTTGTCTATCAGACATCCCATGGGACTGTCTTTCGGGCAGTTGGATATGTGAGTTCCAAGTTCAGGGGACAGGTTGGGTCTGGAGATATAAATGTGGTTTCCATTTGTGTATTTAAATGTTATTTAAAATCATGGGGCTAGAAAAAAAATCACCCAGGAAGTCAGTAAAGCAGTGAGAGAAGAAAGGATAATAAAGGAGCAGCTGATGAGTAGGGAGAAACCCAGGAAATTTGTCTCCGAGGACAAGTGAAGAGATAGAAACACATGTGTATACACACGTGTGTGTGCATGTGCATGTGTACAAGTATTTATAGGTACGTACGAGTATGCATATACATACCCATGAGTAGGAAATTATGAAATTCATTTTTATAGATATCCATACCTAGTAAATAATTAAATTCTTGACTAAGCACGTACTATTTCTGATTCTGTGCCTAGCACTAAAGGGAAATAGAGAAGGGTAAGGGAGGAGCGTAGACAGTTACTAGATTTAATTTATTACTTAGTGCAAAATAGTTTGTATGTAATCTTATCTAGACAAAATTATTAAAGAACAAGAGCATGTCATTATGTTTTACTGAATCACTTGAAAGACACTATCTGACCTGATAATAAATTGACACATTTACGATAAACATTAACTGGCTATAGGGACTAATTAAAAAATGAATTAAATATTAGCATATTCAATATTAGCATATTGAAATCAATATCTCTGAGATCTTTCTTTTATTTTAAAAAAGATTAGGATGGGGCATATCCTCATAACCTTTTCAATCTTACTAATTTTTAACAAGGATACACATTCATTATATGTGACAAGGGTTTCTGAGTGGGAATGAAGTGTATCCTCATAATAAAGAATATGAATAGAGCTTTCTGCTTCTTCTCTTCCTTAATGTTGATTGAGAAGGTAGATTTGACTTTGCTTTTTCTTACTAGAGTCCTGTAAGTACAAAAATATTTGGGGCTCAGATTTCAAGCTCTTGTGATGAGTGAGCAAACTTGGCTAAAAGCATGCTTCTGGGTGGCTACAGAGCACAACAGAACCTTTCATTGTCTGAGGAAGGGGTACTTCAAGCTTGTGTTTGTCCAGGCTCTGATTTTTAAAGGAAAAAACACAAAGTCTACCCACTACACAGGAAATAAAAGGAGCAGATAGATGGGGGATAGGAATTGTTCCACTGCTTGATCTCAGGATATATGAGTGACAGGAGCATAGTCCTTATACCAAGAGAAAGGAGCACTGTTGAATATGTAATATTTGGGAAACCCCTTGGGACTAAGACTACAGGAGTTTCATGGATCCCCCAAATTTTGATTATATAACAACCCTGAAAAGGGTATAAAAAGCCTTTAAACCTGCAAAACCTCTACTTAGTCACAGAGCTGTGATTGGTGTGACTCATTCATCTTTGCCAATGCCTCTCACCTGTATCCCAGGTTTTCTTCTATTGCTTCTCATCCTGGCTGGCTGAGAAAACACTGCATCTACCCACGTCATAAGCTAAGTTTCCCTAGAAGAAAATCCCCATATACATAAAACAGGATGAAATGAAGAACAGGCTACATTCAAGTTTTTTAGGTATGCTGTCTCATTTTCTTGAATTTCTAAACTTTGTTTTCTTTGTTTATCCATCCAATAAGTAGATTTAAGCAATACCATTTTTAGTCCTTGGAATTTGAATATAAGTTAAATGAATTTAAAATTTTATATATCAACTACAGAGTTCTAAGAGTTGGGCTACATAATATATACGTTGTGGATAAGAGCAGACATGTGAAAACTCTCCTTGGAGAGCAGGGTGGCCTTCAGATTTGAAAGTCTTCCTTGAGAAAATGTGTTATCATGTCCACAAAAAAGATGTGCCAACTAGGAAAAAGGTTGGTTTGTCACAGAAGAACAGAAAACTGAAAACCACAGAAGTTCACATTGATAATGTTTATCCAAACATAAACCAATGTGGAGAAAACATTAGCCAGCAGACCAAGTATTTTAGTCCTCTTAAAAACATTATCCATATTTTGGAGATAATTCTGAGAGATAGAGCCAAAATTCTATTATAATGGGCTCACTTTGAAAATCACACTTTTAGAGAGTAGGATGTTTCAGATTATTCCAGGTCTAATGCTATAAAACATTTATTCTTCTCCTTATCTGCTTTGTTCTGAGTTCCATACTCACCAAACAAGTTTCTGATATGATTTGGTGTCCTGTGAATACTGGCCTTCCTAGTGGTGTTCAATAAATCTTCCTTGAATGAATGGTCATGTGGATTTGAGTATTCCAGCTAATCAAAGACCCATTTTACTCATTATAAATTAATAACCAGACTTTTTTATTTTATATATCAGACTTGCAAACTCCCTTGTGGTAACTCTGCACCTGAGAAAGGAATTCATTGTGCTGACAAATCAGGTTTCTTATCTTGCAGAACTAAGGGCTCGACTCTAGACCTGAGAACATCACTAAGGTATATCAACTAGTGACTCTCCCTAGGAGAACAGCCATCTGGCCTACACCTGGCCATATATATCCTTTTGCACTGCTATGATTTAGCAAGAACACTAAATTGTAACTGATTTGTGAAGATAGATTATTGCTTTTTTCTGAGAGAAGCAAGAACTGTAACGGAGGGCTGTTAAAATATAATTCCCTAGAGATGGAAGCCAAGGGATGAGGGGAAGGTCAATAAATGTAAAAGATGAGATTGGAAGAGAGTATATGGCAAAGAAACTTGGGAGTCCAAGGTCAGAATCATTCAGAAACACACAAGAGGATGAACTGGGGGAAAACTTTTTAAACTGAGTGCTTAGAACAGGAGGGGTGGCAATTCGTTAGGAGCAAAAAGTAGGTAGAATATTCCCACAGGCAGAACCTAGAAAACTGCTAGGCCAGAGCCTCAAATGACTGTACAATAAGTAGTTTGGACATGAATTCAAGGAATTAACCCAAACATAGAGAAAATTATAGTGTTCCTTCAGCACCTAAACAGGAATTAACACAAAGGCTTAGCCTTGGACTTGAGGTTGGGAAGTAAGGTGGCAAGAAAGAGGTTAACAGCAAAAGTGAGGAAATGCTGTAGAGGAGGAGAGAACCGAGAAATGCCTGGAATAGAGTGATTGGTTCTGTGTCTAATTGTGTGAGACCATGCGAATACAACTGACCTTGCAACATATGGGTAATATACGTGTGTGTATGTATATGGTTTCATTACAGCACAAGCCAGTCTGTTCCCTAGAACTGATCACAACCTTCAGAGGAGAGGAGTGCTGAGAAGAACAAGTGGTGGGCATTGAATCATGGTGTGGTCAATGGGAGTGGTTTTTAATCCTCTGGGTCTCAGGACCCTCTGTACTCTTAAAAGTTACTAAAGAACCCAAAGAGCTTTTGTTTATGCCAGTTATGTCTATTGATATTTACTGTATCAAAAATTAAAACTGAGGGCCGACCCCGTGGCTCACTCGGGAGAGTGCAGCACTGCGAGCACAGCGGCGCTCCTGCCGCGGGTTCGGATCCTATATAGGAATGGCTGGTGTGCACACTGGCTGAGCGCGGTGCGAGCAACACCAAGGCAAGGGTTGCAATCCCCTTACCAGTCACAAAAAGGAAAAAAAAAAAAACAAAAACAAATTAAAACTGAAATTTTTAATTTCAAAGTATTCATCTATTAATTCATTTAAAGGTGATAATTCATAAAATTAATAATTCATATAAGCGATCAGTTAGTATACATAAATTTTTGTGAAAATAATAATATTTTCCAAAACAAATAATGTAATAAGAAAAGTGGCATTTACATTTTTTGCAAATCCCTTAATGTCTGGCTAAATAGAAGACAGATTCTCATAGATGCTTCTACATCCAATCTGCTGTGAGATAGGCTGTTGTGGATTTCAGAGGAAATCCAGCCTCACACAAAGGGCACCTAGAAATAAAGGAGCAAGCTAATAGTTTTTTCAGACAATTGTAGATATTCTTCTTCAGTACTATGCCATAACTTGACAACTGATAGTTTCTTAAAAGTTAGTTGCATATCAATAAACCATATGGGTAAATTTTTCATGCTCTGTTCCATTAAAATATAATGGTCTGTCTTGAATTCTGAATCAGTATTTTATCTGTGCATGATTTTGTAACATCATGCACTGATCATTTAGAAAACATTAGTTCACTGAATTATGCATACCTTCAAAATATTAACACAGTTCATTACAAAATATCCAAAAAAAAAATTACATTTGTTAAAATTATGGGCTGGCCCGTGGCTCACTCGAGAAAATATGGTGCTGAGAACACCAAGGCCCCAGGTTCGGTTCCTATATAGGGATGGCCAGTTAGCTCACTGGTTGAGCATGGTGCTGACACCAAGACAAGGGTTGAGATCCCCTTATCGGTCATCTTTAAAAAAATAAATAAATAAATAAATTACCACTGGTCTCATCAAAAATGTCTTTAAGCCTTGAGAAGCTGGGAAGCTCACAGAGGCAGATACAAATTTTCCAAAATCCTAATTTTCTCTTGGAAGTTCTAATTTTATCATCGCCCACAAATACGTTTAATCATTTTTCTTGAAGTGATAAGCTTACTTTGTTCATTTCTGAGAAAATATTTGCCAGTTACCCAAGTCTGACTATCCACAGTTTGTGAGTAAAGTAAATATTTTAAACACATTTACAGTAAAGTAAATACAGTTGCTCTGTCAAGTAAAAATGGTGCTCCATGAAAAAAGTGGCTGATTCAGTTTGCAGATCAAAGAATTACGGCTGGCCAGTCGGCTCAGTTGGTTAGAATCCTGACTTGTAGCACCAAGGTCAAGGGTTTGGGTCCCTGTACCAGCCAGCTACTAGGAAAAAACAAACAGATAAGTGCCTTCCTTAAACATAATCATTGTACTTCAATATGCAGCAGAAGTTCTTCAGACTTTTCATTTTATTACACCGAATGTTAAAAGAATGTGTACTCAGGGGTTGAGATTTAGCGAAATTAATAATTTTCAGCTAAGAACAAGGACATTCTTAAGAGAAATTGGCATTTTAAAACTGTGATTGCATGTTGGTGAAGAAAATAATCACTACTAGTATCGTTTACAGCCTCAGCCTTGTCTTGGGCTAAGAAACCAGAAGATTTATTCATCATTACTTTTGCACCATCAGTGCAAATGTCAAAGCAGCAAAAAAGGCAAATAACATCTTGGTACGAATGAATATAAAAGTTTTGACCTCACTGACACCTCTGACCACACTTTGAGAACCATTTTTCAACGGTCCTGGCTCTGGAAGAAATTTCTCTGGTTGTCCAGATGATGGCAGTAGTAAGTTTTACCCAGAGGAGAGATGTGAGCCCTGTGGCCAGAACGTGAAAGGGGAACACTTGTTTGGAGACCATGCTGGGGAGAGGGTGTACCCATTTTGTCACAGTGCAATCTACAAAACACCGACCCCCCTTATCTTGGAATAATTTCACAATTCATAAACTAGCATTTCCCTAGGGAACAAATTATTTGAGTTTTTTGGTGAATGATCTATAGATACTTGCTAGTTCATTAAGAACGGACTGCAAGCTGTGTTAATTTTACATGGAGTCAGAGTGCTTATTCATTTGTGTGCACATTCATTAGTGCTTTCAACAAATACTTCATGACCCACCTGTAAGAACAGGTACTGTGAATAGCAGGCATGATCAATCCACGCTGGTTGCTAGACAGGTTCAAAGAAGACTATGAGAGACAATGACAAGATCTAACAGAAATCTCCACCTCCTTGGAACTTGAGAGAGGGCAGCAAGAGACGGACCACGATGATCAAAATCCGGTATCTACGTGTAAGCCCTACATGGACACCAACTAAATTGTCATGATGTACTCTGTCTTACTGAAAGTACCAGGTTTGCCAATCCAGGTTGGGTAGCTGGGTCTGACAATCCCTATCCTTCCTCACCCCAATTTATTATTTTATCAAAGCATTAGCAGACTATTTTAAAAATCTTTTGACCTTATTGAAATGCTGACTCTACCTTTACCTTAAGAAACTTTATTCTCTTAGATGGATGATGGTTATTTTCAGGAAGGTCTGAATGATCTCACGAGTTTTATTCTTTTCCGGCCTATTGTCAGCTACTCTTTCAGTACTGAGTAGACATTTGTTGTTTTTGCTACCCAGAATCTTTTTTCCCTTCTTCAGGTACCAGCCCCCTGTTTTTCTTTAGTACATCCACCCCTCCTCTATTCTTAGTCTGTTCAGTTTTGAAAAGGGCTGGATCCACCTGCTTCCCTGAGCCAACATTCCATGTTCCAATGGCCATGATGACTTGAATAAGGATTGGCATGTGAATCTAGGACAATGAGAATTCAAGCCAGACATTTTTTGAAGCCTTTGGACACATAGGCTCTCCTTTTACCACTGGTGTGGCTTACAGGAGGTAGCATGGGTACAGAGGTGCAGGCCTCCATCCTGCAACATAAAGGGAAAGTCTGAGTTTTACTGGAGCCCACAAAGGTGGTGGAAGCCAAGAAGGAGGGAGATTGAGGCCTGATCTTAGCTCCTGGCTTTGCAATGATGAAAGCCAGACTAAACTTCCAATGTGTGAATCAATAAGTCCCATCATTTGCTTTAGCTATTTTGAGTTGGAATTTCTATCATTCTCAAACAAAGGAGTCTTGACTGATACATCTCCCTACCCCCGAGCACCAGGTAAAGTCACAGAGAGGACTAAAGAATTCAATTTCCAAATATATCACCTTTGCAAATCTTCATGCCTTTGTTCAATTTCTCCAGAATTAATTTCTACATCTCCTCCATGTTCCCATAGTACTCTACAGATACCTCAAATTAAGATACCTAATATTTTGTATTGATGCAATTTGTTTCCATACTTGCTTTGGAATATTTGAGCTGTTTAAGAGCAGGAATCACATGTTAGTCATTGTTATATCTCTACTACCAAGTACAATGGTCTTCCATCTCAGGAGACTTCCAGCCCTGCATCATAGTCATTTGTCTGACCTACATAATGAAGGTTTTTAACCCAGGGGCCTTGGCTGGTCTTAAGCCCATTTGCCCTCAAATCCATTCCTGCAGTTTTCTACTAACTTGTTCTGTATAAAAAGGGTATGAACTCTCATATTTCCATGTTGTCTGACTTCTGGATAGGTTCCACCAATGGATATCAGTGGGTGTTTCAAGAATGGAAGGGCGAACCCACAGTATTTCTCCTTCTCTCTCTGTCTCTAGCAGGGTCTCACGTAGTAGGTGTTATCTCTAAAAAATAACTAGATCCTCTCCTGCTAGTCAAGCCTACGTCAGTTTCAACTTCAGCTGTGTGGCCATAGCTCCTGGGCTCCAGGAACACTGTCTCTTCCTAAAGAAGGTGGGAGCTCCCTGCTCTTGCTAATTTTGGGATGCCTCACTGTCCTTTGGTTTTACAGCATTTTTCATCACTTTATATAACTAATTCCAAGCATTTTTTACTCTCTGTTTGAAACACTGAGTGGTTTCTGTCTTCCTATTGGAATCCAAATGATATTGTGCCATTTTTTTTTTAATGCCGATAGTATTTAATCATGCGTTTGTGTCTGGGGCCCTCAGAGAGGATACTGATACCTCCAACTCCCTCCAGTACCAGCCAACCACAGATGCCTAGAATTACTTTCATGAGGGTAGTTATTTTCCAGAAGTCCTTGTTAAAATACAAAATCTTTGTGTAACAATTTTTTTTTTCTAAGTCATACTTTCCATAGGAACTTAGGGCTGAGTTATAGCTCATCTGATCTCATTGAGACACAAACCCACACAGTTTATGCAACTCTCACTCTATGAGCACAGCTAAGATAAACTGACCACTCTCTCCACCCAGAGAAGCCTATATTGAAAACAAACTCATTTGAAACAAGGAAGTTTATGTACCTACTTTCTTCCAATGGGTGACTTATTCTGGTGAGAGTAGGAAAGCAAGAAAATGTTGAAGTTCATCAGGCAGGAAGGGGATACCTGATTTTTATAATTCCTCTCCAGGAAGGCAGGGGTGGGCTTCTAGCCACAGATGAGAAATATCCAATAAATTCAGTACAAAGAGTATTTTGTATTTACCAACATTGAGTATTTGCTATACATCAGTCATTGTTGCAAGGAGCTAGGGTATAGGTAAGCATGTAGGCAAAATTGTGAAGTGGTTTAAGTTCATCTTGGCTATCCAAACACTCATATCATTGACTTTTTTTGTATCATGTTAACATTCCTTCTGTCAGTCTTTATTCCCACCAAAATCTGTCACACAAAGATCAGTATTACTAAAGTGTAAATGATTGGAGGTAACTTTAAGAATTATTTTCTGAGGGGAGTTTGCAGTTCAATGGATATTAAAACCTTAACATAAGTGATTTAATCTTCTTCGGTAAAATTTAAAACAAGAGCAAGTTGAGGTAGTTATCTGAGGGCCAGGATGCCTTCCCAGCCTCTGAAATGAGACCACTATTCCTCAGCCTACATTTTCTGCAGCCCACTCAGAAGGTGCTAAAAGCCTTTTACAAAATATTCCATCCCATTACCACTTACATTAAAACGTTTATAAATAAATTTACATCTCAGGAAACTTTTGTTAGGAAAAAAGGACTTCCCTGTGAACAGCCCAGGAAATACTTAAAAATGTAATCTTGCTCTTCCCTTTTCTTTATCTCCCCTCTCCTTGTCTTCCCTTCTCTTCCTAAAAAATTCAGTCCAAATTCCATTAGGTAGAGTCAAGGAAGGTGTATGGTGACACTGTATGGTGACAGGGGGGACAAGGCACACTGTATGGTGACAGGGGGGACAAGGCAGCCCATCACAGGATGTCAGAGCCCAAGCTGCGTGAGAAGAACATCCGTGCAGAGTGGGGTGAGAGGTCAGAGGTGGTGATGGGATGTTGGCTATATATGGAAGAATGGGCCAAATAAGTGAACATGTTGGGGACAACGGAAGCCAGGTTTCTCCTGTTGGAAGGGAGTTACAGATATGGAAATGGAGAAAAACTAGAATGAACCCTGTAGTTGGACTGAAATTGGACACATGAATGTGAAATCATAGTTTTTAAAATATAGATAAGTACTCAATACAGATGTTTACATATACACAAGTGTGTGTGTGCACACGTGTATATACTCTCGACTTCTGCCTATTGCGAGTGTCTAGGGCTAGCAATACTCCAATAGCAATGAACTCACCTACTGTCCAGATCTTGGTTTGCTCATTGCTATTTTCCACTAAAAGAAACCAGCGTTCCTTGAAGAAATGGCTGATTCTAAGGCTGGGGAAGGAAAAGCACAAGATGAGCCTGGAACATCATACAGATTTCAGAAAGCAAGAGAGTGAGGACATGTCAAAAGGACGGAGAAGCCAGCTTGAAGGTGCTCCTGCTGACCAAATCAAGAAAAAAAATTGAGCATCGANGCTAGCAATACTCCAATAGCAATGAACTCACCTACTGTCCAGATCTTGGTTTGCTCATTGCTATTTTCCACTAAAAGAAACCAGCGTTCCTTGAAGAAATGGCTGATTCTAAGGCTGGGGAAGGAAAAGCACAAGATGAGCCTGGAACATCATACAGATTTCAGAAAGCAAGAGAGTGAGGACATGTCAAAAGGACGGAGAAGCCAGCTTTGAAGGTGCTCCTGCTGACCAAATCAAGAAAAAAAATTGAGCATCGGAATAAATAACAATGATGATAATAACATGATCGTAAAAGAATGCCACCCCCACAAGTATTTGTTAATTTCAAAGGATAAAAGGGTATCTTTACAATAGAGAAGTCTAACAGACACCATCTTAATCAAGTGATGAAAATGAAAATACTCCATAATAGGACAAACTGAAAGTGGAGGCCTGATAGAATGAAATGAGAACAGAGCACCGCTTTTGTGACATTCCTGCCAGTGATGCATAATCTGAATCTATTCACAAGAAAACAATGAGCAAACCAAGTTGACGAACATTCTGTAAAGTAATTGACCTATTATTTTCAAGTGTCCAGATCATGAAAACCAAGGAAAGAGTGGGGAATGGTTCCCAACCGAAGGAAATATGACAACTTAGATGGACAAGTTATTCTTAAATGGATTGGGTGGGTAAAAATAAAGTGATGTTAATCTCATGATTGTTTCATATGTATGATGATTATGTAAGACAGGGTCCGGGACGGTAGAAAATACCCACTTAGGTTTCTGGGATGATGGGGAATCAGGTTGGCAATTTACTTCCAAACAATTCAAACAAAAAGTTTTTTTGTACTGTGTTTTGCAATTTTTCTATGAGTTTGAGATTATTTCCTAAACAAAAAGTGTAAAAATGTAATCTTGTTCTGTGTACTGCACATCCACAGCCGTGATATGGTTAAGTCTGTCTCATTTTGTTTATTGTGGTTGAATCCAATTTAAATTAAAATACAAAATTCTTAACAAACATAAATCCAATATACATTGTGAGAAACCAAACAGATCTATACTAGTATTTATAAGTCTTTACTTTTTTTTAAAAGAGGAAACAAGGCAATAATTTTAACACACACTTAGACCTTTTGCCTAGAAGAGATATATAAATTAACAGGCAATCTTCAAGGAAATCAGTGATGTGTCGACTTTTTAGTCAACTAAGGTGCAATTTGTAGCACAGAACTGATGCAGTGCTTCAGCAGAAACCATAAATTACAAAGTGGTAACTCTCATACACAGTAACTAAAATCTCCATCCTACACGCCCCTCCAGATATAGCACCTTATATTCTCTGAGAAAACAGACTTCTTTCCCTGACTAGGATACTTCCCAACAGGTCTTTCCAAACTAAAGAAATATCTTTCCACTCAACAGTGATATTTTAAAAAACATTAGAACTTCTGGTTACATATGTTAGGTTTAATAAATATTCCTTTAAAAAGAAACAATTTTCAAGAGATAAAATATTTTACTTGTTACATTAACTTATAGTGCATTTGATCTCAAGCAGAGAGAAAATTACCAAAGGTAGAAAATACAATTTTTAAAATATTCAATTCGTTAAATATTTACTACATATCAGTCTTTTGCAAGCCCTCAGGCTAGACACAGTGAAGGGAAAACAGCAATGACCAAGGTACCAGTTTTACTCTTCAGTAGCTCATCTTATGCAACAGTATGTATCATTGTTACACAATTTACTGATGAGCAGTTATTCTATCATGAACAATATTGCAGAACAATTTCAATTATTAAAATCTACATCCAGAGTAAGAGAGATATCTGAAAGAAATCATTAAAATCATGGAAACTCAGGCAAACTTCTCTCAGAAGATGAGGAAGTGCAGCATGTGTTCAAGTCTTAAATGTAGTAATTCAGTTTATGCTTAATGTCACTCCATTTGCACCAGAATGGGCAAAAGGGACACCACCCTAAAATCATGGAAACTCAGGCAAACTTCTCTCAGAAGATGAGGAAGTGCAGCATGTGTTCAATTCTTAAATGTAGTAATTCAGTTTATGCTTAATGTCACTCTATTTGCACCAGAATGGGCAAAAGGGACACCACCCCAATCCTCCTTCACCAAAAACAAACAAAAATAAATAAGAGATAATAGGTTAAAATTAATATCAAGCACCATCTTACAAAATTACATAAGACTGAAGGACGTGTTTAAGATGTCTCTCAAGGCTTTGCCATAAAAATGAGTTTGAGGGTTTAAGGACGGATTGTGTATTTATAAGAGACTCAAGTAATTTTTTCCACCAATTGACAGAACAATGACCCACACAAGATTGTTACCGACTCTGTTGCTGAAACACAGGGCAAAAGTAGGCAACCGGTTCATCATGCCTGCAGGCAGGTCTGTGGTCATCTGTTAATGTCATAAATTGTAAAGCACTGCATCTTTTCAATTATTAACCAGTTCATCATTAATATTACCAAGTGAATATGATATATGGCATAATTCATTGCCATATAAATAGCCATTTATATCCTGAGGAATTCCTCACCAAATGTATGGGTTCTTTTTGATCTGTGGAGTAGATATATTAAGTAGCTGTATCCCATTCCCTGTAACTCTCACACTGTTCACTTTATTGAAGTTATTATGCAATGAGAATCAGCAACATATCATCACAAAAATTTACTTTGAAATATCATCTACTTTTTTATATTGGAATAATAGCAAAACATTAAGCAGAATGACTTGTTTAGAAAAAAGTATCACAATCCTGTCATTTGAAAAATAAATTTAAGTTTTTTACCTAACATCTCAGAAATGTGACTAATTCAGTCTCTACGGCTAGATAACACTTTTAATGCATTCTGAGGTTTGCAATGTCGGCCATGTTTTCACACAGTTTGAAAACATGTATTTTATAGGTTTTAGTACACATCAAACAATGTTTTCTGCTTGAATACCCATGAGTGCAAATCTGAGACAGATGAATTAAGTTAGTTTAAGAGATCTGGTTTTTTCTGTGATGCTGAAGCTGACAGTAAAATGGTACCCATAAATTGGAATTCTAGGAGGTGTTAGTAGGGACTTTTGTCTTATGTTTTTTGGTCTCTCCACAGTTGTGTTGGGGATGGTCTGCTGGTGATAATTTCTAACGGAAAGAGGCTCTCACTTTGCGTCCCTTCAGGGGCTGTGGTGGACGGTGATTGCTCAACAAAAAAGCCTCTACTTCACCCTCCGCTGTGCACTGGAGACCGCGGAATTTGGCCAGCTGTTGAAGAAAAGAGAAGGATTAGTTTCAGAATAGAAAGTCACACCAATGTTAATGAATTTCGCTGCATAGAAAAAGTAAGAAACTTACCATCTTTCCTCTGCCAGGAACTAAAAATATTACAAGGAAAATTTTCTGTTATGGGTCACATATAATAAAGCAACTCTTCTGCTAAATTATCATCACTGTACAAATATCTATGCATTCAAAAATTAAGTATATAAGCATTATTTATTTGAAGGTCAAAGTAATAAGAAGAAACAACAGCTAGATTATGGTTTAAAGATTACATATCTAGAAATCAGAAAATGTTTTTCTATCTATAAATACACACATACACACACACACAAACCCCTGACATGTTTTATTACAAAAATGGACTTAACTATACATGCTATTTTGAAACCTGATTTTTTTCACTTAATATATATCCTAGGCATCTTTGTGTGTCAATAAATATAAATCTACATTGTTATTTTTAATGGCTAGAAAGTTTTCTATTATAAGTACATTTTATAAATTTTTAACAATTCCTTGGTGGTTTAATATTAAATTAAGATTTAGTACAGGTCTACAGTAAATGAAGATGGATAAATTACCTAAATAATTCTATCTTCTCAAAAATGTTCACCAAACATATATTGCCAACTAATACAAGTAAGTCTTTGGCATTTGATTTGTTGTTTTGTTTTGATGAGGACATATTATTATTAGGAATAAGAACCTCCATTCTCTAAACTTTGCTACTGACCTAATCCCAGAGTCAAGTAAATTCGGACTAGGATGCATCATCTAGGTTTCCAATAGCATCATTTACCTGCGGCCTAAAATATTTCCTGTATAATGATAACCAGAATAGGGGGCAGAGGAAAGAGACATCCTTTAAAATGAACAGATATCAACCTGCGGCCTAAAATATTTCCTGTATAATGATAACCAGAATAGGGGGCAGAGGAAAGAGACACCCTTTAAAATGAACAGATATCAGTTTATAATCATACTCTATGGAGATGTGATCATCCATCATATAAGAGTAACCATGTATTTCCACAAGGGCTATTTTGAGGGTCTTTTAAAAGAGTACAGATATGGGAAGGAGGAGATGGATGTTTACAACTTACTACTGCTCAGGTTTTATTAGACCAGATCATTATAGCCAAGACCAGATGAGACTTAAGAGAATCTGCTGAAGTCAAGTAGCAGAGGCTAATAAAATCTAACCCCTGAGACCAGAGGGAGGACACACAGCCTTCTGCAGATCATGATATCCAGGTCTGTCTGGAGTGGCTATTCCAGGTGGCTGTGCAGGAATCCTGAGTCCTAAATGAGGGTGCTGGTTCACAGGCCTCACCAAGCACAAACTGCTTCTCCAGTGATACCACTGATTTCTCTGAAGATTTTGGTTTCATTTTCCCTCCACACTCTCTCTGCGCCTCGTTCAATCCCTGTGGAAGTTGATCATGGTTACCTACCTCTGCAACACTTTAGCTTCATCAGTCTAGAACTGGATCTTACTTTAGATCATTCTCTGGCCAGCCTGCTCATTTGGTAAGAGTCCCTAAACCTGTCCTGATGTCTCATCAAACCCCTTCCCTTTATGACTCTGGGTCTCCCAATCATTTGGCCCAGCTAGGGAGACCCCACATCTGCCAGTCCTTACTCATGTTTACTTCTTTCGGCTCCAATGTCCTCCGCCACTGCACTGGTCTTGAAATGCACATGCCTGGCTGTCCCCACCATTCTCATTGCCTCATGTGGCCCCAGGTTTTGTTCAGGCAGAAAATGTGCCCCTCTGTCACCTAGGCTGCCTCAACATCTGGAAGTGTCTCCAGTTCAGCCTCGTTGCTGAGGTAAGTATGACCTGTTTTGATGGTTTCCTTGGTTCTACTACTGAAATTTTAATTTCCTTGGGTAGTAACACCAGTAAGCTGAAATACTATTTTCCAATAGTTCTGTACACAGCTGTATGTCACTCTCACGCTCAAACCTCTTTAATTGCACTCCACTGCCTGCCAAAGTTAAGTAATAATAAAACAAGCTCTCTTATGAAACATGCTAGGCTAGACACTGTGCTAAGTGCTTTACATTACTTTATCTTATATAATCCCCAAAATAATCCTATGAGTAATATACAGTTATCCCATTTTACCAATGAAGAACTTGAGGGATAGCTAGGAAGTTTCCATAAACCATCTAGCAAATATGCCATGCAATAACCAGAGAACTATTCTGCATCACTAACTTTTCTTTTTTCCCATTTTCCCCCAATCTCTTTTTTTAAATTTATTTATTTTGTTATGGAAACATTCGAACATACACAAAAGTAGAAAGAGCAGTATAATAAACCATGATGAAACCATCACCCAGCTTCAGCAATCATCAACGTGTGGCCAATGTTTTCATCCATACACCCACCCAAGCTTTTCCTCCACCTCCCATCCTGCCCAAACTCAATCACTTTAAAGCAAATTCCAAATATCGTGTCATTTCAGTGTAAACATTTCAAAATATATCTCTAAAATACATAATATTTCTAACATTTTAATAGGCACACAAAACAAACTTGTCAGCATGACTTCTGAGCTTCTCAACCACCCAGTTCCAACTAACTCTCCCATATTAATTTATTACTTCTACACACAGGTCCCACTCTAAGCCAGTTTTGTAAAAGGTGGTCCAAGAGCATCTGAATACAAATACTTTGGAGTGATTCTCAAAAATTCAGATTTCTGGGCCGATCTGTGGCTCACTTGGAGAGTGTGGTACTGATAACACCAAGTAAAGGGTTAAAATCCCCTTATAGGTCTTCTTTAAAAAATAAATAAATAGAAATAAGAAAAAATTCAGATTTCTGCCTATACCAGCCAGCTGCCAAAAAAAAAAAAAAGGCAAACCAGGAACTGAGAGAAAAGTTTCGCAAAACATGTATCCAAGAAGGAGCTTTTACCCAGACTACATAAAGAACTCTTGCAACTCAATAACAAGAAGACAAACAACCCAATTTTAAAATGGGCAAATGACTAAAATAGATACTTTGTGATATGGGTTGAATGTCTGTCTTCTCCAAAGTTCATGTGGAAGATTCATCCCCAATGTGGCAGTGTTGAAAGGTGGGGCCTTTAGGTTATTGGATTATGAGGGCTCTGAATGGATTAATCCATCAATAGGTTAATTGATTACTGGGTTACCACTGGTGTGGACTGGTGGCTTTATAAGAGCACATGAAAGTGCTCTTGCCAACCTCACCCTATGATTGCCTGTATCACCACTGAACTCTGTAGACAGTCCCCAACAAGAAGGCCCTCACCATATGTGTTCCCAGGCCTTGGACTCTCCAGCCTCCAAAACTGTAAGGAATAAATTCTGTTTCTTCAAAAATTCCCCATTTCAGGTAATGTTATAAGCAACAGAAAATGGACTACTATATTTCACAAAAAAGTTACATGCATAGCTATTGAGTATATAAAAAAATTCAAAATCACTAGTCATCAGATAAATGCAAATTAAAACCACACATACTCATCAGAATAGCTAACATTAGAAAAACAGTATCAAATGCTGGCAGGGATATGGAGCAACTAGAAATTTCATACATTGCTGGTAGGAATGCAAGATGGTACAGTCACTTTAGAAAAAACAATGTGGCAGTACCTTAAAATACTGAACAGCCAGGACCTAGTGATTCCAGCTACAGATATTGATCCAAGACATATAAAAATGTGTCCATACAAAAGTGTGCATGTGAATTACTCCTAATATCCAAATACGAATCACTATTATTCATAACAGCCAAAACCTGGAAGCAACCCAAATGTCTATCAATTGCTGAACAATTTTTTTTAATGTGGTATATCCATACTATGAAATATTACTCAGTAATAAAAATGAATAAAAGGAGCGAATTATGCTAATTAAGTCAAACACAAAAAACTATGTACTGTATCATTCATTTAACTAAAATTCTAGAAGAGGCAAAATTCTAGTGAATGCAAGTCAGTGGTTGCCTGGGGCTACAGGTAGGGAAGGTGATAAGAGTGAAAAAGTACACAAGGAAATTCCTTTGGCCAGGGGATCTATTCCATGTCTTAATTGTACCAGTTGTTGCATTGTTAAACACCATCACCAAAATCAACAACGCGCATTTAAAATTTGTAAGTTTTATTGTATGCAAATAATATCAAAATAAACAAAAAAGGGAAATCTTTTTTTTAAAAGAAGAATATATTCATAGTTAGAAACAACATTGTCTCAGGCATTCTTGATTGTGACAATTTCTCAGACTTACCTTGTTTTTGATTACCTTGACAGTTTTCAGAAGAGTACTGATCAGGTACTTTGTAAAATGTCCCTCAATTGGGCATTGTCTGATGTTTTTCTCATGGTTAGAACATGACTGAATTTTTAAATTATCATTTGCTTTGTTCTTTAATTCTTAAAACCACAGTATCACATTATAAGAATGATTTGAATTATTACCCAAGTAACTTCGTTAGAACATGACTGAATTTTTAAATTATCATTTGCTTTGTTCTTTAATTCTTAAAACCACAATATCACATTATAAGAATGATTTGAATTATTACCCAAGTAACTTTCTCAATCTGGTTAAAAATTAAAATGTCTGAAAGTGTTCCTGCTACAGTAGATTTAAGTGAATGCTTCAAAGTGAATTAACAATCACACTAGAGCTCTAAAAAGCAGCTATAATTTTATACACCCTCCTGCATAATATCATATTAATCATACTAATTCATAGAGCCTCAAAAAAGATAGTGGTGAATCCACAGCTAGGCAGTTATAATTCCTAATTTGCAAGGAATTATTTTTAATAAGGTTGACCTTAATTTTTTAAGGAACTAAATTATATATTTTGATGTATTCTCTTCCAATCACTGGTGGATTGGAAAAAAACAAAAAACAAAAGTTATTTTCCAAGTTATCCTTGAAATATGAGGGGAAACATGATCCCCTAATTATTAACTACCTTGAAGTTATAATTTATTAAGTCTTAATATTAACCAGTTCAAATTTAACAAAGGAATGTAAAAGTAAACAGTTTATTTAGCATGTGAAGGAGAGATAAAGCCACTGAATCAGCAGCAGGTCACATTTCTCATGATATAATAATGGAAAAAATTCACAGGAATTTTTCACGTCAATCAAGCTCTGGATTTCTATCCAGACTTCTATAAAATGTTTTAATAATTATACACCAGGTTATTACTTGTCTTTAATCCTAAAGATGAGGTCAATGAGGAAAAACACCCAACATTAAGTTGAATGTGCTCAATACCACGAAGGGAAATGTTGCCTGAAATGATCTTGGTAAAGATGAATCAGCTCTAGTCTGATTGGGGGGAAAAATAAACAGGTAGGCAGGTGGGAAAGCACAGGACAGGAGTACTTTATTAGCTGCAAAAATTACTAAACTATGTTCATGCTAAGATACAGCAGCACCTAATTCAAAAAGGACAACGACAATCAAAACAAAACATAAACTAAGAAGCACAGCATCTCAAAACATACAGACGGCATCCACCTGTCAGATTGTTCAGTTGCATGGTTCAGAGCTCCAAGCAGAGTTTCTGGGAGTTAAAGACATCCTGAATCTGACAGGCTGCTTGGCCTACCACAGAGGCTCCATAGCATTTAACAGAAAAATGTGTGAGTTAATGTCTTCCCAAGAAGAGCACTAGTAGCCACCCCACGGCCTCTTAGCAAATGCTTAAAACCCCCTCGCGGTTCTCTGCACTGCCATTGCCTCCATGTGACACCCTGCATTGCTACAGAATCACCTCACCAGATGTGTTCCCTGGACTGTGCACCTCCCAGCCTCTGAAACTATGCTGAATAGATGCGTTCTCTTCTTGGCCTTACATTCTGCAACCTGGTTTGAAATTCCTTCTACAAAGAACACCACTGCTTTGATTTTATCAAAATACAATTCAAGGGCTGGCCCCATAGCTCACTCAGGAGAGTGTGGTCCTGTCAGCACTGAGGCCATGGGTTCGGATCCTATATAGGGATGGCCGGTGCGCTCACTGGCTCAGCGTGGTGTGGACAACACCGAGCCGAGGGTTGTGATCCCCTCACCGGTCAGAAAAACAAACAAAAACAAAAACAAACAACAACAACAAAAAAATACAATTCAAAACTAGCTACTGTAGTAGTAGTTAAAGCAGTATTACGCAGCAAAAGATTCCTTAAATAGGAAGGACAGAACATCCCAGATGTTGGTAACAGACAAAACTGCTGAAATCACCCAGGTTACTTTGGGAAAGTTTGTATGAGGCATTACCACTCAGAGAAGAACCAGAGCTTCTGCCCAACCGTCAACCTTGATAAACTGTGGACCTTGGTCAGTGAACAGACATGGGTAAATGCTGCCGAACACAAGACTGGACTGGCTCCACTCATTAATGTGGTATGATCAGGCTACTACAAAGTTCTGGGGAAGGAAAAGCTCCCAAAGCAGCCTGTCACGGTGAAGGTCAAATTCTTCAGCAGAAGAGCTGAGGAGAGATTAAAGGTGTGGGGGGTGTAGGGGGTGTGGGGGGGACTGTGTCCTGCTGGCTTAAAGCCACAAGGAAGGAGGTTCATTACATAGTAACAAATGCTTCCCCCCCCCAAAAAAAAGCCCCTCAGGCAGCCCCACAAAAGTTTTGTCAACAAAAGCCAAGAAAGATCAACAACCTCACTTTTCTCTCCCCCTCCCCCTCCTTCTTTTCTTTAATTGTAGTAAGAACACTTAATATGAGATCTACACTCCTAACAAATTTCTAAGTGCACAAGACGATTCCCTCGAAAACTTAAGGCACTACACCTATCACTGTTCTCAGGCTCGCTTTGAAATCTGGGAGAAGCGGGCATAGGGACTTGAGGTCAGAAAGAATGTCATCTTCTGTGAGAAGCCTCTCCTGATTCTCCTGTTTGTATCCCGGCCTGTTTATGCCTCAGACCAAACAAAAGAAAACAAAAGCAAACAATTAGAGCATTCAAAATGGTGCTTCACTTTTATCAGTGTCTCTACCCACATATGTAGAGCTACACAACTACGCCAGTTGTCCGGCTCTTTTACCTGCCCATAATCCTGCTGACTGGGCCAATTGTCGAGCTAGGGCTGGGTCTGGAGCTCACAGACCCCTCAAGCCTGTTCACAAACTGGGTCACAAACCCTTCATATGCCAGGCTGGGTTCCCAGGCCCCTCACACGCCAGGCTGGGTCACCAGACCCCTTACACGCAGGTCTATGAGCTAGGTAACCGGCAAACGGGTCCTTGGAAGCCGTAGGCTGGAAAAGCACAGCCACGAGGTGCGGCATCCACCTGAGGCAGTAAACACCAGCCAAAACCACGGCGCTGTGCATGTGCACCAACTCCACCCACACACAATTTGCTTACAAAGAATGCTGCACCACCCCCAACCTGCCCCGAGGTGAGGGGGTCTGATTAAATTATTCTATTCTCCCAACAACAGACATTTCTAAGAAGTGGGAAGGAAATCATCTAATCATAGGTCAATTAAGAAAGACACAAATCTCATCTAGTCTGACCACCTGTCTGATTAATGAAAAGAAAACACAGGCTTCATAACGTGGCAGAAATTAAGGGCAGAGTTAAAACACATAAAAGATTCAACCAAGTTTCCTTTGAGTGAATCAGGATCAACCTGGAAAAGGTCATGTACCTGTTGAGAGCTGATATTTATAGGTTGTTTTAAAACGATCCATGTGACACTTTCAAGAAGAGGTGGAACCGTAAGAGAACCAGGATATGTCCAGTAGTCCCAAGATGGCGGAAGCAGCGATAATGGGTCAAAATTTGTGAATCGAGTTTGTTTACCCTGGGGAAAAAAAGAGGTTCTACAAATTACAATAGGATAGCTTTACACAGACCTCAAAAAACATACACAATGAAATAATATGGAATTATTTAGTATCTTCCTTCAGTAACCAAAAAAAAGCATCTACCTTCATCTAAAAAATTTTAGAAAAAGTAGTACTTCATATAGATTTATTTAAGAAGCACAAAATTTATTATTATATAAGTGGTCTTTAAATGTTGCAATTAGGGGCCGGCCCCGTGGCTCACTCAGGAGAGTGCGGCACTCGTAGCGCCAAGGCCCTGGGTTCGGATCCTATACACTGGCTGAGCATGGTGCAGACCACACCGCACCGAGGGTTGCGATCCCCTTACCGGTCAAAAAAAAAAAAAAAAAGTTGCAATTAGGCTGGCTGGTTAGCTCAGTTGGTAAGAGCATGGTGCTGATAACACCAAGGTCAAGGGTTCAGATCACCTCACAAGCCAGCTGCCAAAAATAAAAAATAAAAAAATAAAATGTGTTACAATTTAAAGGCTTATTCTGTTATACAATACCAGAAACTAATTATGCATAGATTTATTAGTAATTCTTCTAGATCATTTAGTATCCTTTCATAATTTTCAAAAAGTAAGTGGTAATAGGTTATTTCTGCTTTTTTGGTCAAGTGTGTTGCAAACTTGCTTCAAAGCAGGCAGCATGTGGTATGTCTAAGGTCTATGTCTTTAATGGAAGATAAGTCAGGAAAGAACAAGGAATATGTTAGCCATTAGCAAATAGTCACTCATTTTACCTTTTCTTTAATGGAATCCAAAATATCAGTAATCTTTTGCAATTGGGAATTATGTTCGCCAATCTAAAAACATGAAATTTCAAAAGAAATGGTTACTGAAACCACTCCATTTCAGCCACTATTTTTCAATTATTTTTTTAAAACAGAACATCCAGTGTTTGTTCTAAAACAAAGCTTCTCTTTTACCTGCTGGCCCTATCACGCCAGGGAATCTGAACAACAAGATAATACTACATGATTCCTGTACAGAACTTTCAGTTTTGTTACCAAACTAGTAGTAACAACTTTATATTTTTCAGCTTTATGAATGTTTAAGATATAGGTGAACTCGAGAGAAACCGTCCTTAGGAAACTCTAACAAAATATCTGCACTATTAAGCCAGATTGACATTCAAACTCGAGATCTAAAATTAGACGAGAACACCTCCCACTTGCAGCCTAAAAAGATTATGCATAGATTTAGTAGTAATTCTAATAATTACTAATAAATAAAGTCCTAGATCTTATAATAATAATAATATAATAATAAAGGTCCTAGATCAAGGAGATATACCATCATGAGCAAACTCAGCATAAATAAATAAATACCTCTTTTCATACGTGTGTACTGAATCTACTTGGAGGTTTTAAATCCTTCAGTATTAAAGTGTAGTCTCTTGCCCTACCTGGATCCTGCTGCCACCACACAGACTTAGTGGTTAAAGGCAAGGGATAACTTCCATCCGAGGCACTCCCCACCTCTGTCCCATGCTTCTGCAGGCCCAGTTCCATGAGTTACACCATTACACACAGAGTATGTGGTATGGCAAAGTGCACGCCCTACAAGAATGTGGTGCAGTGGGAGTTGAGAGGCCCAACCCATTCCCAAGTATGATGACAACAGTACTTTTCTGACCACATGTAATATTAGACAAAGGGAAATGCAGCAAAGTATTTTAAAAATCAGTGAGTATGTTTGGGACAACATGCCATTGTGGTCAAGCAAGTGCTTCAAGAATCAGGAGCTTAAACTTTACTCTGTCCTATAACTCTAACTATTGTGTAATCTGGAAGAAACTGGAATAAACTCAGGATCTCAGTTGTTACTTCTCATATTCCTCTTGCTGTTGACACAACTGTTACTATTCACATAAAAATGATCAATGGACAGGAAGAAGGATCATAGATTATGCTCAAACTTTACATAATTTTTAAATATTCATTTCAAAAGGAAAACACTTAACCTAGAATTTAATTTACTATTAAAAAATGGTTGAATGTCTACTCCATAACTGAAACTCTTTATCCAACATGGCTTTTTAAAGATGAAATCAATGGATTCTCACCTGTAAAAATACTCCCAAGACAGCTAGTCCATCTGGTTCATGAGCTGCCTCAACAAAACTGGGGTATTTGTCTGAATTCCAATGAACAACATGGAGCTGGAAGGGAGATACACAAAGTAGTTCAAATGTATTTTAAACATCCTGAAAAACATAAATGCAAATAAAAGATTTATATCGCTGTTCTGATGCTGTGCACTCATATAATGTATTCTTCAGAAAAATCTTGGACAGAATATTTCTATCTAAACTTGCCAAAAAACTAAAATTCAGTGAAGGACCATGGCCACTTTACTGGTCTGTGGTGTTGTGACATGATATTTCTATATTGGTTTTTATCCATGGTTCCTGACTCATGCTACTCTCTGACCTTTTTCTGCCCTCCTTTTACCTGCTTTTTTCTCCCTGATGAAGGAAATCTCTCACCTACATTAGCTTGTTGTAGGTCCTAAGATCCCCGTCTCAGGAGGGGCCTTGCCCCATGCCCGGGAGGAATGAATACTGCACAGAGAGGTCAAGAAGAATCTGGACAGGAAAACCTGCTGGGTTTCCCCATCCAGGCTGTTAATGTTAGATCATAGCCTTTTTGTCCAATCACATTTCTATATGGTTGTCCATGCTTCAGTCATTCCTACATAATCTTGAAACTTCCATAAAAACCCAAGAGCACAGGGTTAGGGGAACTTGTGGATAGCTGTACACGTGGAAGTTCCTGGAGGGTGGTGCACCAGGGGAGGGCACAGAAGCTCAGCGCCCCTTCTCCCATACATCGCCTTGTGCATCTCTTCATCTGTATCCTTGTAATATCTTTTATAATAAACCAGTAAACATTAAGTTCTTGTTTCCCTGAGTTCTGTGGGCCACTCAAACATACTCATGGGACCCAAGGACGAGGTTGTGGGAACCCTGATTTATAGCTGGTTGGTCAGAAGTTCCAGAGGCTTGGCCTTGCAACTGGCATCTGAAGTGGGTGCAGTCTTGGGGACCGGGCCCTCACCTTGTGGGATCTGATGCTATCTCTAGGTAGATAGTGTTGGAACTGAATTAGAGGACACCAGCTGGTGTCCGCTGTAGAAATGCTGGCTTGCTTGCCGCTGGGGAAAAATCCCCACATTTGGTCACAGAGCTCAGTCTTCTGTGATGATGGTTATTGAGTAAGAGTAAAGGAAATGCTACTGTGTGTGTGTTTCACACTTACCAATTCATACGTGTCTACATTAAAGACTATTTAGAATATCCTGAGCACCCCGCCCACCCCTCTAGCCCTAAAAAACTCGAACCATTGCTCCCAAGTAACTTAGGGATCCTCGGTGTCTTCCACAAAAGGGATTGGAAAGGAGCAGCCTTAGATCAGACCCCAGTGGCAGCAGTCCACTGAAGGAACGTGGGCTCACAGGTGGGTGGAGAAGTCAACCTCGTGCACAGCAGGTTTCCAGGGACAATCCTGCTGCTAAGGACAATGTGGTTGTTCCTAAAACTGCCTAGTTAGATGCTGACCCCTGTAGTTTATGATTTTTTATGGTTTGAAAATGCAATTCTCCTTATGAGTAACTGTTTTAAGCAGTATTCACACATTTTTTGTTAACATTATTTTTAATTGATAAATTATAATTATATATATTTATGAGGCACAACGTAATGTTTTGATAAATGCATACAATGCGGAAAGAGTAAATCAAGCCAATTAACACATCTATCACTTCACATCCTTGTTTATACATTTACTACCTTCTATGAATATGTTCAGATCCTTTGCTGAGAGCATGTTTTAATGGGGAAAATGAGGCTTCAGGGCCAGGAACCTGAGGCATCTGAGAGAGAAAATGAGGCAGCTGGTGCTACTGAGGATCCTTTGCTGAGAGCATGTTTTAATGGGGAAAATGAGGCTTCAGGGCCAGGAACCTGAGGCGTCTGAGAGAGAAAATGAGGCAGCTGGTGCTACTGAGGAGGGGGAAAGGAGAGAAGGGGAAAGTAAAGGACTTGGAGGAGCGTGGAACTCTAGAAAATACTTCACCTACTTTTCACAGTGACACCCTCATGCAAGTGGCCTTCTGCAAAACCCAAAGGTGTCTGTCCTAAATGTTTCACCATTGTAAGCAATGCAGTATCCCGAACACAAAGACAAGCATGAAAGATTGCAGAATAACAATAAAGTAGAAAACCACTTTTGGAGAGTCTTTAGTTCTGGTTAAGGGAAGGACAAACTGACATAGAAGCCAAAGGGCAATGTGACACACCCAAAAGATATAGCTATGATCACAAGCAGGAAAGCCAGGCCATGTTGTCCAAGGACCTGATATGAAGCACTGATTTCAGGTAAGATCTCCATTTAATGAGCCCTTTCAAATCACCCAAATCACCCTCCTAGCTGACTGTTGTAGAGAGAATTTAGTATATTCAAAAACATGTTTTTATCCCATTGTTTAAATATGACTCCATGTCTTACAGACAACTAATATGAGGGGATTTCTGGACAGATAAGAATTATCATAAACAGCCAACTCTAAATCTATAAAACAGTGCACCATCCTCAAACAATCAAGGAAAACTGTGGGATATTCAGACAGAAGATATAAAGGTGGATTCCTGTAGTGTCATGTTCCATGCTGGTGTGAGATACCTGGGGGAGGAAAGAAACCTGAAAACACAGGATGATGAAACAAAACGCATTTGGCTCTTAGGAGATCGATGAGGGTTCCATTGCCAGGGGAGGGCTGATAAGGAGGTTGAAGTTGTTTTAAATGGCTCCAGGCCAATGCCTCGGTTCATTCAATAAGAGATAAAACCAAAGACATAGAAAGATGTCAAATAACTTCTTTAAGGTCACAGCCACAACTGATTAGAAAATGAATGTGTAATTAATATGTGTCTCCTATTTATATCACCATCCTTCTGCTGGTTAAAAAATAACTATTTGAAATACGATCAGAAACTAGAGCAGAAAAATCTGGGGTTTTTTTGTTTGTTTGTTTTGTTTTTTTGAGAAGTCCTCTCTCACACACACCTTGCTTAACAGGCAGCAATACCTTCACAGAGGAACTGATATCACTTTTATTAGCATTCGTATTTTAATTAAAACTTAAAAAAACAAATAGTAAACACATTTTCTAACAATGACAGCAGTTGTAGCCACTGCAAAAATGGGAATAAGATTCTCCCCTATAGAAAATAATTTCTAAATAATATTATTCAACTTTAGTATTTTCAAACTGCATATAATTGATATGTAAAATACACTGCCAAATACTATGCCCCAAATCTGCCATGTCATGAATGTTGAAATCATAGTTTCACTATTAAGTGCATATTTAATATGCTTATTATACATTCTATATAAATTGTGATCAGATAAAGTTCCAAACATAGAGTGAACCGTCAGCCCAGTTTTTGCGGATGCATACATCTTGGGGTAAAATCTTTATGACTTACATCACTTTAATCTCTGTGTAATGTCATGAATCATATTAGGCCCCAAATTAAATTTTTATATGCTGTAGCTCGCATACATCTTGGGGTAAAATCTTTATGACTTACATCACTTTAATCTCTGTGTAATGTCATGGATCATATTAGGCCCCAAATTAAATTTTTATATGCTGTAGCTCTAAATTATTTCCTTCTTTTCATTTCTTTTCTTCTTTTTATTTTATAAGGGGTAACAACTTGATGATAGTCATGAACGTAGGTACAAATGTGGCTGGAAAAACTACTTAATACCTTGGAATCATTTCTAGAACAGAGCACAAAAGGATTCTTTTGAACCTGAAACCAAATGCAAGTTACTCCCAAATATTACCATCTCCTGCCCTGACCTTTTCTTTAAACTTCAAGTTCATATCCAACAGCCCACTTGAACATGAGCCTAGAATGCCTAATAGGCATCCCAAACTTAACATGTCTGAAACAGAAAGTTAATTCCTCTCTGCAACCTGCTCCTCCCCTGACTCCTCTCAGTAAATGGCACAACTGTCCTCCTGGTGACTCAAGCCAAAACCTTAAAAGTGCATCTAGACTCCTCTTTTTCCTTCTTTCAATCTCAATATTCTTTCATCAGCAAGTCCCATTGACTTTATTTCCCATACATATCATGGATCTGTCCACCTCTCTTCATCTCACCCTCATAGTCCAAATTGCCACCATGTACTACTTCCATTTGCCCTACAGCCTCTTCTCCAAACAGTAGCCGGTTATATTTTATAAAATATAAAGCAGAACATATCATTCTCCTGCTCAAAACCTTCCATTGTTTTCTTCCCACTACATTATAGAAAAACTCCTAATGGCTCACTATGCCTAACAACCACCCAATGTGGTGTGGCCCCCGCCCATCTCTCTGAGGCATGGCCCATAATCTTTCCTCTCTCACTGATTCCCATCCTATAGGCCAATTCTTTGTCTTAGGGAACATAAAAGCCTCATTCCTGCCTTAGAGCAGTTGTACCTGCTGTTCCCGCTTCCTGGAAAGCTCTCTCTAGATTTCCTCATGGTGCTTTCTTCTTGTCACTCAGTCTCAATTCTTGTATCATTTCAAAGAGGCCTTTCTTAACCATTCACTCTACCAGATCACATGGCATTGTTTCCATCAAGGAACTTACTACATACCATTTACTTATTGTCTGTCTCTACCCCATTGTGAGAAATACCCTCACCCGTCCAATGCCAAAGGATGGACACAGAAACACGAGGTATGGTGAAGTGAGACTTTAATTACGGTCTTGCAAGGTTCGGGTATCTGAAGGACAGGCACACAGAAAAGGGCTATAGCAAGCAATTTATTCCCTAGTGCACAAGTCCCTGCCCTCGCCTCTGCATTGGCTGAGAGTACTATGGGGTGCACAATTTCCCAGATGATGCCTGAGATTACCCCAATTTATTACCCCCTTGCAAGAAATTTCTTTGTCTGAGGGCTTAAGACAAGCCCATTGAAACCCTGTGAAAGGAGAAACACTAGGGAATGAAGAGAACAATAAAGGGCTGGTAACTCATTACCATCTCAAGGAGAACTTTATCTATTCAGCGACCCCCCAGGAATGGGCTGGACCAGTCAGACAACTTTTGGGCTGGGCCTGAATTATTTCTGAAAATGAATCACTTAGATTATTTTCTTACACCCATCAACCCTGAGGTTTGACCCAGACTTCCTCTTTCTTTATCAGCATTTCTTTCTCAAACCAGAAACATGGACTCCTCCCCACCCTCCCCATCAAACCCAATCAGTCAACAAATCCCACTGATGCTGCCACTTCTAGCTAGCCAGCCAGCCCTCCACCTGCATTATCATATATCAACAGAACTTCCCCCAAAACCTCCTTACAGGCTCCCCTTAGCCACTCCTGCTTCAACCCAATCTATTCTCAAACTGTGGTATGAATGATACTTTTGTTTTGGGGTTTCTTTTAGGCCACATGGGCACACATGGTCTTTACCCCTGAGGGTCAGCATGGCTGAGGTCCTCTTCTGCCCACACATGCACAAGTATTCCCCGGCATCCACCACAGCCAGGCCACGGGTCTGCAGCTCACACACAGCCCCGTCAAGCCTCAGGCTGTATCTGTCCCCATCTCTGAGTGTCTCTGTTCCCTTCCTCCACTCCACGAAGGCAGCCTTGCTCATCTAACACCACAGCATGGCCATGGTCCCTTCATGGCCTCTTCATTGCTCAGACCCCCTGTGAACTTGGTGGGCAGGGCCCTGATGGTCAGTGTGGCCAAGGTCATCTTCTGCCCACACATGCATGGGAACTCCTCAGCATCTGCCATGGCCAGGCCACAGATCTGCAGCTCTCCCATGGCCCTGTCTAGCCTCAGGCTGTATCTGTCTCCATCTCTGAGGCTTTCAGGCCTCTTCCTCCACTCCACGGGGACCTCCTTGTTCAGCTCACACTGCAGCGTGGCCACGGCCCCTTCTGTGGCCTCCTTGGTCTTCAGATCTTGAATGAATCCAGCAGATAGGGCCCTGACAGTCAGTGTGGCTGAGGTCCTTTCCCACCTACACATGCACAAGTACTCCCCAGCATTTGCTACGGCCAGGCCATGGATCTGCAGCTCACACATGGCCCTGTCCTGCTGTAGGCTGTATCTGTCTCCATCTCTGAGAGTCTTTGCTCCCTCCCTGAATAAAATTTTTGAAACACAGATATGATCACTGCCCAATTCAGAGCCATTCAGTGGCTTCCCATTGCACTTAGAATAAAGTTCCCAGTCCTTACCATGACTTACCCCAGTAAGATCAGGCCCTGTCCAGCCTCTCCAACTCTGTCTCTGACAACTTTCCCTTCCTTCTCCATGCTCTAATCACACAGGCCATTCCATTCTCTATGTGCAGGATGCTCTTTCCCAGCCAGGTCCTCACACATGATTCTATGCAGGACTACTGTCGTCTTACCCCTTCATCTGGTTCACTCCTATTCATCACTCAGGTTTCAGGGGAAAGGCCTCTTCCACAAGGAAGCATTCTCTGGCCCACGTCTGGGCCCAGCCTCTCCAACTCTGCCTCTGACAACTTTCCCTTCCTTCTCCATGCTCTAATCACACAGGCCATTCCATTCTCCATGTGCAGGATGCTCTTTCCCAGCCAGGTCCTCACACATGATTCTATGCAGGACTACTGTTGTCTTACCCCTTCATCTGGTTCACTCCTATTCATCACTCAGGTTTCAGGGGAAAGGCCTCTTCCACAAGGAAGCATTCTCTGGCCCACGTCTGCAATATTTTTTTACAAGTGTGTCATTCAGTTTTCTGAATGACAAAAAGTCAAAAAGAATACAACTTTTAGGTATATGAGGAGTGAAAACAAAACATTGCAAAAGGTTAGAGAGTCCACAATACAGATTTTTATGGAACACCTGGAAAATCACAACAGACACACTGGTTAGAAAGTAGAAGAAATTAGAATTTCTGAAAGGTAAAGAATTGCTCTACGTGCAGATAATTCACAGCAACATGGATGAATTTAGAGAAAATTATGTTAAGTGAAACAAGCCAGGCATAGAAAGGGAAATACCGTGTGTCCTCACTCATAAGTGGGAGCTAAAAAAATAAACAAATAAACAAAAAAAGAAAGATACAGTAATCACAATAATTTGTTGAACTTTCAAAAGGAGAGAACAGAATTGAGACCACTAGAGATGGGAAGGGGTGGGGGTGCTAGTGAGAAATTGGTAAAGGACAACAAAAAAAATGATTACATTGTGAAATGTTGAATATACATACTAATTATCCTAATTTGAGCATCACATATTGCACACAGGTATTGATATTCAACGTTGTACCCCACAGATACGTACAATCAATTGCTTCAATTAAAAAAAAAAAAAGTGCACATGAACCAGCCTCTCTGAATAAGAATGTGATATGCAAAGAGGTCTAGTCTGAGCTTGTAGTGCAGGCACAGGCTTCAGCAATTGGAAGATCTGGGCTCATGCTCTCTTCTACTAAATGTGCGATCTTGGACAAACTCTTTAACTTCCAAGCTTTAGCTTCCACATCTAAAAACTGGTGCTAGTAAAGGACCTCCTCCTTGCTGTCATAAAAGTAAAAATAAAAAATTGAACACAAAGCACTTATCACTGCCTGGCTTGTATTACCATAAAAATTGGCAAAGCAAGCACATCTTCTGTACTTGAATTCTGTATTTCTGGGGAAACATGAAATACAGAATAAAGTTAACTTTTTAAAAAATCTATCATATCTTTGTCATTTAGTCAAAGTACATTTTAGTACTTTCCTTCAACAAAAATCATCTCAAAAACTGGCAATAGAATAACGTCTTTAAGTATACAGAAAAACTTCTTCATAGAAGACATAGCCCTGAACCGTCCTCTCCTAATTAATCTTTATTGGGCATGGTGAAAGAATGTGGGAGGCTAGAAGTATTTATTGGATGCCAAATACCATAACCATTACTAAACTTCCCTCAACATCCAATAGAATTAAGTGTTGTATTGGTGAGGTGCAGACTTAACATATAGCATGATTTAAATTACCTTCCCCTTCAGAAATGCCACATAAATATTGCCTGAAAACCTGTCAAGAATGACTTGCCTTGTATAAGAAGCAAGAGATGTTAAAAATTATCATATGCAGTTTTCTACACACAGCAAAGGGGGGAAAAAGGGAAAAGATAATACATTTGCCTAAGGCAGACCTTTCTTTGAGCTATACTATAGGAAAAAGAATGATCCAGACTGTCGTCTACATTGACCAGTACAGGTGAACTCAGTCTTCCTTACTCAGTTTGATTTGGATGAAGTTGAACATCAGTGATTAAGAGCTGATGTGGTGATTGGAATCAGCAGATCTGGGAACAGTCCCAGCTCAGCCACTAAGTTATGTGATCTTTCAAAACTCACCAAGGCCTCTCTGGGCTTCAGCTTCCTTGTCTGTATTTGTGTTCGTCTATCCATTTTTAATTAGTAGATTAAATTGGGTGAACCTTAACTTCTACAATTTTCAAAACTGCCAAGGAAAAATTTGTCAGCATATGTAATAAAACTTTTTTGGAATGTTGAATGATTGGGGCTCCTTTTAGATTCATTTAGATCTAGATTTCTTTACAATAAATAAAGATAGCTATTTTCAAAGCAGTCTGAAACGTAGAAGAGCGAGCCACTGAGATCAGATTCTAAGTCTCACTCTTTTTTTACCCTGCTAAAAACAGAACACTTTTACTGTTTCTTCTCCTACTGGGCAATGTTCATGAGGGCAGAGACTGTTTGGGTCCCTACTATACCCATCACCTGGCATGATAACTATCAGAGGAGATGCACAATAAACATTTGATGAATAAATGAATAAAATATGTTATTTGTCTTTAAATAAAGTTTGAAGATGAGTCAAAGATAAATTAATTTAAAAGGCACAGTTCCATGAGTGATATGAAAGTCTGTACACATTACGTGGTCTGTACAGTTTACAGATGCAAGGTCATTCCAAATGAAGAAAAATCAACAGCTTTTTTTCTTTTCCTTTTTCTTCTTGCTGTTGCATAATAAAACCTGAGCTGAACCATAAAGTCATTCCTTCATAGATAAAGAGCAGATTAGAGAGCTTTAGTAATTAATATGGAATTGACTTTGGAAGAAGATGCCAGCAAGCTGGCTCTGACTAAAGAAAGTGATACAAAAAAACAAACATTGTTAGGGAAACATCCAAGAATGATGGTTGATCTCTGGAAAGTCTGCTCTGAGTCCAGAGTTTACAGCCAGATTAGCACAGGTCTGCTTAGTTAAGCAACAAAGATTGCCTTACACTGTACATATTTGGACTCCACATTTGAATCTTTCAACTAAAATATCCAGCCTGGGATTATGATCAGCAAATGTCTAATTATGGAGCCCATTCTTCTGGAGCAGTGTTCTTCCAAAGAACAGAGGGTGGGAAAAGGTGAGTCAAAATATCAAGCAAGGTTCACTTATCACTCAGTTTGAGACAGTCTATAATAAAATAGCTACAGTATAAAATGAATAATGGCAACAAAATTATTTTTTATGAGAATGATTTAGTGTTTTCAAATGTTAAATTATTCATATTACTTTCCCACCTAGATAACTAAATAAATATTATTATCTCCATTTTATGTTTAAAAACAAATAATCATATCTCCAAAATCACACCTGGCATACATTACCCTATCCATTTACCCTATCATTTAGAATGTTTTTAAAAATCTATTCCAAATAATACACTCTTTTTTTTTTTTTTTTGACTTAGACAAAAGAGCATGTAAATTTTATAAACTACTTTCCAAAGGTACTCTTCTACCAAACTACAAACAGTAGCACAATTCACCACTGAAAACAATGAAACTCAGTCTCAGCTCTAAGAATGAATGAGCTGTGGTTGCTCCGGAGGTCAAGTTTACAGGGTTGGGAGAGCTCCTTTGGGAGCTGAGAAAGCAGTGTTGGAAAGAAAGAATGTCTTTCTTAAAGACACCATCCCTACTTTCTTCTATTGATCACTGGTATCTTGGTGTCGCCCAGGCCTCGTATAACTTCGTATAATGTATGCTATACGAAGTTATTACGCGCTCAGCCAGTGAGCACACCGGCCATCCCTATATAGGATCCGAACCCGCGGCCTCGGCGCTACCAGCGCCGCACGAGTGAGCCACAGGCCGGCCCAAATAACACACTCTTGTAAGAGTTCTACAGAGATTAAGAAACCAGTTAAATGTCATAAAAATTCAGGAAAAATATAATATCTTAGTACAAGGATCTTTGTTACTGGCCATATGCTGCAATGATCAACAGTACTGTGAAATTAGAAATGTGTATGTTTATTCAATTTGACCTTTTAAAAATTGTTGGTAATTTGCTAACCCTACTCATTTTCCTAAACTACACTGTAATAACCTGCCTTGAATGATAACCAAGGTTGGTAACAAGATCAGAAAAAAAAAAATTAACTTAAAAACTACCACATTTGTCTACTTATGCAATTGCAGACTGTCCCACTAGAATACAAAATCCCTCAAGGCAGAAATTATCTTGGTCCTCTGTTTCCCAAGTGCTTAGGACAGTACCTGGATCAATTAATATTACTAAGATAAAATAACAGACTTAACTTGGAAAAGTACTCCTCTAAAAACTTTAGTTTGTAAGGTTCCTACTGAAGTTACCCAGGACTCACTAAAGACTATATTCTAAGAACTAATGAATCTAATGAAAGTTATAGCTTTATCACTGTAAGGTGAACTGGTTCTCTGAAGTAAAGCTAAATGAATAGCACATCTGTGTTTTGCTTGGAATCTAGGGAAAGACCAGCCAAAGAGCACAAATCTGCAAGGATACCATAGAGAGAGACCGAAGGACATGGACGTTCCCAGTCACTGGGGGTCTGTATTCATTATGAAGCCAGGACAGCCTTCTTTAAATCTGGCTACTTTTGCTCTGAGCGTATACACACCAAGCTACTCCGTGATCATTCATTCATCATTCAATGATTATTAAGAGTTTAGTATCAGCCAACTATCAATGCTAAGTATGCAGTAATGAGCAAAACCATCCTTATCCTCAAGGAACCCACAGTCGACTGAAGGAAACAGATAATTACAATAAAGGCTTATAATATATAATTGTCACATTGTCATAGATTACCACCTCATTTTTCTGGACATCTTGGCTCCTAGGGGGATCGCACACTTAAAGTATGTACACCCTTTCATATCTTTATCTGTTCATTTGGGTTTTCTGTTTTTTGTTTTTGGCAGCTGGCTGGTGTAGGGATCTGAACCCTCGACATTGGTATTATAACACTGAGCTCTAACCAACTGAACTAACAGGCCAGCCTGTTTTTGTTTTTTTGTTTTAATATATAATTGAAGATCTTGTGAATTTGCTTGACTTCAGGAAGTTACCTGGAACTAGATAATGAGATTATAACTGAAAAATTGACAGTTTCTACAGATAAAAATGAATGAACAATCACTGAATCCATTAAGTTACAGCTATTCCTAGAAGGCCTTTCTTAGCAAGAAGCTTCCTTCCTTTTGACATCTTTTTAAAATTTGCACACGTATCTCTCAGAGAAAGGACACAGACCATCATCATCATCATCACTATTATTATTATTAGTTACTAATAACTATTGAGTGCTTATGATATGCCAGGAACTATCTCATTTATTAAAATTAGTACTATAGCCTTTAAAAATTAAAGGTTTAAACAATGAATAATGTTTAACTATTTAGGTATTAAATGAAAAATATTAATTAATTTTTGGTGGTTTTAATTTTATTGGGACTTAATCTACATATGCTCATGCACTCTGTACCCTAATGCATATCATGGTATTTTCCATACCTTTAAACAAGCATCATCACACATGATCCAGAATAGCAAAATCTCAAGACTAATGTCGAACTTAGGCTACCAGTCCAGGTTCCCTCTCCCTTCTGGTGAGTCTTCTTCTGAAACTCTTACTGTCTTTTTTTTTCTGACTACAAATGGGCAGACCATCCCTATCAACTCAAAGTTATTCTAAATAAGGCTAAACCTCATTCCTAAGCTCAGGTTCAGGATTTTAATCCCTTCCTTTCCAGGAGGGGATTGGTTCCTTGATAGACTGACTCATTTATTCTCCTTACTAAGACATTTCTGCATTCCTAGGAGCATTGGGAGAAGTATCTTTTGTCAGGAAAGGATGGTCCTTGTTACATCTTTTTCCAGGATAAAGTGTTTCCTCCCACCTAATCTGCATAATGAATAGGGTCACCCAAGTAACTCTTCCCAGAGCTGAGAAGAAAGAGAGCTGCAGAATTTCTTGCTGGTCCACTTTGGAAGAGAAGAGTCCTCAGCTGCTCTTGTGAAAGAATCAATATTCTGCCTTACTAAGCAACCTCTTGTACCTGAACTGACTCTGCAGGCAGCTTTATGAGATGACCTCTCATTGCTCACCCTGTAGATGCACAGGAAGCTGCCACTGGGATCTTCCTCAGCTGCTCTTGTGAAAGAATCAATATTCTGCCTTACTAAGCAACCTCTTGTACCTGAATTGACTCTGCAGGCAGCTTTATGAGATGACCTCTCATTGCTCACCCTGTAGATGCACAGGAAGCTGCCACTGGGATCTCAGACACAGCCTAGAACCCATTTCATATCCATGTGAATAAATAGAGTGAAGTTTATTCAATAAAAACAAGTTTCCATTGAGTCCAAGTGTACTGGGGAAATCACAGGGAAGGGATAAGCTTGGAAGAATGGGCAGGATTTTGGGTGGTCATAATAAAGGGCTTATAAGGGAGGAATGCCATAAATAAAAGCATAGGGATAAGACCAGAGAAGGTTCCAGTCTTACAGGAGGTGATGAATCTGGGAATGGAGGTCTGAGTTCTACCCTTGCCATTGTCTGTATGGCCTCACTAGGGGACACTATTGTGTACTGTCCAGTTCAAATAAAAAAGCAATTCTGTATTTAAAAAATAAATAAATAAATAAACAAGCATCATGCAAATAATTTTTTTTGTGACTTAAACACACATTTATTGTGTAGGTCTGCCACGCACCATGCTAGGTAGATCAGTGACTAAGACATATCTGGTGTCCCCAGGGAGTCTCTAGCGCAGTACAAAGACAGAGAAGCCAACTGGCAGTTACAACACAGTGTGGAAAGTTCTGTAATGGGACAAGCCTGGGATGCCTCAGGAGCCACAGCAGGAGTGGCAATGCCAGTCAGGTAAGGTTCCCAAAGAGGTGAGATCCTGTATGAGTCCAGAAAGACCAGTAGCTGGGATGAGATCAGCCTTGCCTTTCCTCATCAGAGTACTATGTCCCCTGTCTACCACAGCCGACTGCATTCTTCCTAGAGAATTTTGTATCCACCTGCTCCCTTTTTGAGGGACTATTAAAATTCCAAAGGGTGAGGTTCCTCCCAGGTTAACCATGGGGTATGGATCTGCCCCGCCAAACAAGCCCTCCAAAGACCATGAAAGAAGATTTCATGCCTGTGGTTTGTTGACTGGTGGGATTTAGAGTTAATTTTGGCCAAGAATGGCTTTTTTACAAAATGGAAACTGTTTTATTCAAATTAAAGTAGTTTGCTGCAAAAAGTATTTTTGTGTTTATTATAGTTTACCAACGGAAAAAAATCAGCAACAACTTATTTTAACTGTGATGATTTCTATTTTTTAACTTATTCAATCCCCAGAACCACCATGAGCAAATCTCTTTTGATTTATCTTGAGAAAACAAGAATAAGAATAATGACCCCTATTTATATAGCTTCTGTCTCAGAGGAGTACAAACTACTTTATAAACTTTTTCAATTATTCCTGGTAACTTTATTTTGATCTGGATAGAAGCAAGACCTTCACTGTAGGGAATGGGCACCCACTACTGATCACAGACAAAGCATCAAATCTGGAAACACAGAGAAACTGATTTTACTGATTAATCTGAAGTAGAGGGAAAATGAGAGGAACAGAAAAAAGAGGGAGAGAGAGAGAGAGAGAGACCTGGATCATCATAGAGGAAATTAGAGTAAGAATTTTTTACCATTAAGAGTGCCTACATTTAGGGCTGGCCTGGTGGCGCACTGCTACAGTGCGCCGCTTGGGAGTGCGGCGGCGCTCCCGCCAAGGGTTCGGATCCCACATACAGACCGTCCGCTCACTGGCTGAGCGAGGTGCGGCCGCAGCACCGAGGGTTGCGATCCCGTTGCCAGTCCCGGTCTGGTGCGGGCCCGACACTGAAGGTTGCGATCCGTTGCCGGTCACGAAAAAAGACAAAAAGGAAAAAAAAAAAAAAAGAGTGCCTACATTTATAAAAAGAAAAGACTAAAAATATTAGTTGAAGTACAATCTAATCATTTCTTATTCTAAAATGAGGAGTGGGCAACTTCAGTTTGTGTGTGTGTGTGTGTGTGTGTGTGTGTGTTTTTATATTTGAGATATAAACAGTATTAAACTACAATGACAGGTAGAAAACGGACTACTTTTACAATGTACTTATTACATCAACCATGTCTATTAACCTAGATTCACAAAACCGAAGGTTTGAAGGAAATACAATTGAATACATATAAAAAGCCAGGTCCCTCCATCCCAAAACAAGTTGAAAATGCCATGTGTTCATTCTTCCTTATGCATTTTTTATAATGCTTTGATGAAATTATATCGCTTTTATGAATTGGAAAAATATGAGGAAGAAACCAGTGTGGGCTTATAATTTTTGCTAACGATAAAGTTTTACATAAAATACAAGATATTATTACTAAAATAAATGAGATAATAAGTGAAAATTTTCTTGCAATTAAGGATTGTAAAAAATTAACTGTTTTTTAATTAATAGAGCAAATACAGCATCATCCTAATATTAGACTAAAAATAAAAATAATTTGTCAGAAGCCTTAAAAAGTGTTTCAAAATATGATTCTCTTTAATCTTTCATCTTACTTTTAACTGTGATACGTTGGGCAGTTTCTATACTTGGGCAGTAGGTATGCTTGAAGAAGAATTATATGTTCATTTTAAGGAAATGCTTTCTTTTTTCTTCATTTAGTTAATAAATTAACAAACTAAAGTTTCATTTGGTGGGTCCATTATTTATTCACAGTGTGAAACACACTATCCATGAACTAATCAAACACAACTTTTATTACAAGACTAGAAGAGTATTAATAAGGAATATATTGTAAATAGGTGTTTCAAATATTCCTTTTTCAAAAAAATTAAACTTCTACTTTCCCCCTTAAATGTCTATTGTTAGGAGAGTGGTATATAAATTATGATACAAGCATAGCTAATACAATTCAACTTTTTAAACAAGAGTATTAGATCTGTATACTTTAATCTGGAAAGATACTTATGGAATACTTTCAAATGGAAGAAAATTTCAGAATAATATAACATTCTTCCACATTTATTTTTAAGAAGAAAATGCAAAGCAAACATGATAAACATGTGTATACATGACTAAGCACTGAAATATTATGAAAGAATATAGCATTTGTTACGTCAGGAGCGATTGTAGGAAGAAAGAGACAATTTTTATTATACATTTCTCTATTGTTGTATTTACTATGAATGTGTATTATTTTTGCAATTACAATAAAAGAATAAGATTTTTTTTAAACTACTTTTTTATTAAACCATGTGCTAAATGGCATTACAGGTTTGTAAATAAATGCTAAAATAATTATGACTAAAAATTTGCAAAAACAAATCAAAAATATTTTATAAAATACTATTTAATTTCAATATTTTCATAATGATAAATGCTTAGTGAAGTTATAATAACAAGCTAAGATAAATTTTAAAATATCACACAACATACCCTTTTCTAAATATATCTGTACTGTTTTAAGATAAAATTATCTGGAGGTCCAAATTTATAACAGGATATCTCAACTCACAGGAAGGAAAAATTATGCTTCAATTTTGCAAATTCCAGGTCTAGCAAAAATAAAATATGAAAGATGAGAGATTGTAGTCCAAACCCATCGTCCATCACCAAAACTAGAAAAAAAAGCCAACCTGATTTGTCCTCTGTGTCATCAAAGTCAACGTTGAAGGAATGGCCACTATTGCAGATGATTTTAGCAGAGCTTGGGTCATACTTGATACTAAGAGGTCGGAGGGAAGAGTCATATTTCACTTCCTTGGTTTTGATCTCAATTGGAGATTGCTGATCACCATCAGCAATAGGGAAAAATTCATTCCAATGAATAGGACCTTAAACATATAGGACAAAAGAAAAGAACTAAATAAGATCTTTCATTTAACAATACTTGTCAAGTGTAATGTACTTACTTGAGACTGAAGAAAAACAAGGATTAATAAAATGAGATTCTCATCCTCAGGACCTTAACATCTAATTTTTTTTTTTTAATAAGACTACTTGTTTTTATTACAGATGTGAGACACTTTTGATATGCCTTAAATCATTTTCAGAATTAAGGTAATCCTTGTAGACAAAAGAGCATGTAAATTTTATAAACTACTTTCCAAAGGTACTCTTCTACCAAACTACAAACAGTAGCACAATTCACCACTGAAAACAATGAAACTCAGTCTCAGCTCTAAGAATGAATGAGCTGTGGTTGCTCCAGAGGTCAAGTTTACAGGGTTGGGAGAGCTCCTTTGGGAGCTGAGAAAGCAGTGTTGGAAAGAAAGAATGTCTTTCTTAAAGACACCATCCCTACTTTCTTCTATTGATCACTGGTATCTTGGTGTCGCCCAGGCCTCAACTTAACTATCTACGATGTGCAACAGGCATACCAAAGACTTATATAATTTTTTCACTTAGATTAATCCAAATAAAATGGCTGTGCCATGCCACGAAATGTAACATTATTGATTATCTGCAGTGGAGTAAGGTTGCAATTTATTTCTTTCCACATTTCAGAGGTCCTTCTGTGGTTATTTTGCTAATGCTACATATGAATTCCAACACAAGAGACAACTGTCATCCTGTTCCTCTATTCGAAAAGCCAAAATTGCATCAAGTTCACAAATCAGACACATGTTGGGTTAAACTGAAATTAATCAATAAGATGACAGTTCCCTTGTCTATCCTCCTCATTCCTCTGGGAGACTCTATTCAAGTTCTGCCTCTCAAAATCAACAGCAAAGTTGCAGCTTCATGTAAGCTCCAAACCATTCTACAGATATGAGTAATTTATAGGTGAGACTTTTATTTTATCCTCTTTACTATAACTGCAGTTTACACAGCTATCACCTGGAAAGTAGGTCACCAACTACTGAGTAAGCTTTTCCCTACTTTGCTAATCACTTTTTCTCTAAAAATCAAGTACTATTTAAAATTATACGGAATGAAAATTAATTAAACATTTGTTACTAACAACAAACATTTTTAAATGAAAAAATTTAGAGTGAGATTTAAAGAAATGCAATATACTTGTAGCACAATCATCAACAGCTTCAATCTCTAAATCTAATGCTGCTTATTATTCTTCATTTTGACAAAAGAGAAAGCTTTCACATACACTTCGGGTACAAAAAGTCACAGCATAAATATATAACCACACACTCAACTTAAAGCCATCCTCTTACGAACCCGACAGTTTGAACTTCAAAGCAACTTGAACATCAAAAATCCTTGCTTGGAATGTTACAACAAAGTCATTACATTTTATTATTTATTAAATACTTTCATTTACCTTTCTGAATACTCTTTCTGTATACAACCTAGACTTTTTTTAAAATGGAAAACGCTTTCTATTTCATTGATACCAAGTATGAATTAACCTAATGAGAATTAGATTTCAAATTTAGAATGCAGGTGTAACAACATGTTGTTGACTTTTTTCCAATCAGGAAAGACCTTCTTTCTTCTCTTAATTCCTTTGCTCTCCTATTTCCAGTCTCTTATAACCAGAACTGTTTTTAAAAGAAGAGTCAAACCAAAATAAAATAAAAATAATAATACTTTGCATCAAATATCAAATGTTATCTATTTATTAATCACTATGATCAGTTCATTTCCCTGGCTCTTTAAGAGCCCCCCACCCTTTAAATTTTCCAAAACATCGAACTATAAACACATTTAAAGATAGTTCTTAAGTAGAAATATGTGGTGGTTCCTCATCTGACTCAGGAACTTTTGAATACCCACAATGATACACATATTTCAGTGACATCACATTCCCTAAACTAAACCAATAAAATGATCAAAGATTAGTGGAAGATGTTGTAAGTTATTTGTGAAGGTGATACCTCTTCCAGGGCTTCACCTCTTGAGGTTCCATTTTATCAGTGCTGTTATTCCCAATTTGTTTCCTTTTATCTGCTTAGTGACTGGTTTTGCAATGTCTAAATAGAAAAAAAAAAGCATCAAAACTTGCCTAGTCAGGGTACAACACATTTCAAATAGGATTTTGCCAAAATTGATCTACTTAAAGGTGTGGTCCTCGGAGAGCTATTGCATCTACAAGAAGGGAATGGCCTTACAATTCCTAACAGAAATGCAAAATCACTCCTTGTTAATGGCTCTTCTAAGATGGATTTTTAAAATATTTCTGAAGATGAGCTTCATTGGAGCCAATATTTTCTAACCTATTAAAGAGTAATCAATACCCATTGATTGAAATACCCTTCTTCCTAACTACAGTAGGGCATTGTTGGTGTATTAGTCCGTTTGTTTTGCTTATAACAAAATAACTGGAACTTGGTCATTTGTAAGAAAATGAAATTTATTGCTTACAGTTTCTGAAGCTGGGAAGTCCAAAGTCCAGGAAACATATCTGGTGAGAGCCTTGGTGGTGGTGGCAGTGATGGCAGAGCGTCACATTGCAAAAATGGTGGATCAGAGAGAGCAGAGAGAAAAGAGGAAAAAACAGGCTTTCCCCTCTCTTCTTTTTTTTTTTTTTTTTTTTTTTTGTCTTTTGTCTTTCT
>NW_007734220.1:29822-33104 GCF_000696425.1 Galeopterus variegatus | reverse complement strand
TGCTTCCCAAGCGGCGCACTATCCAGTGCGCCACCGGCCGGCCCACCTCTCTCTTCTTTTAAAGCCCTCAGAACCACACCCCTGACCACCATTTTTAATCCATTCACTATGACATGGCCCTACAATCTAATCACTTCTTCAAGGCTCCACCTTTCAATTACCATAACAGGATTTCCCACCCTCTTAACAGCCACAGTGGGGGCTAAGTTTCTAATAATCAAACATGGGGGACACAATTCAAGCTTCAGTGAGTTTTGGGGGGGCAAAATTCAATCCACTACAGTTGGGACCCCATAACTATTAAATAACAATAACAAAAATGATCCAGCAGAGAGGGAAATGAAAAGAAATTTGTTTTGTGGCTGCTTGCCCCCCTAAAGATAAATTGGAAATTAGCAAAATGTAAGATTATAGTTATGGCCTCAGTCAAAAAGAAATCTACCTAAACTATACCTTTCATTCTAACTATCACCTGCTGCCATTTTTAAACTAGCATGTTAATCATAACTTCAAATGGGCTACAATTAGAAATGGAACTTTTCTATTAGTTTGTGAAAGTAAACATTCTAAAAAATTTTACTATACAAGGATACTTCAAAAAGTTCATGGAAAGATAGGAATGAATCTTTCCATGAACTTTTTGAAGTACCCTTGTACAGTACTGTTCAATAATGTGCATGAAGGAAAGTGCTATTATTATTATTTAGTCTTAATCTTTTTCTTTTTTATTATTATTTCTTCACTTTTTAAGCCGACAAATAAAAATTGTATATATTTATGGTGTACAATATAACGTTTTGATATACATTGTGAAATGGCTAAATCAAGCTAACACAGCCCTAATTTCGATAGTCATTCACTAAAAGGCTTTCTTGGTGTCATTTTCCGATTACTTCACATAACCATTATTTGAAACAATCAGTTCTGTTTAACATAAAAACAAGAAAAATGGTGTACTTTTGACAGTTTAGAATATGCCAGAAGAAAAGTGCAACGTCTTATTGTCACCCCAACAATAAATAGATTTTTATCAATGCATTATAATTCCAACACTCCTTTGCTAATCTCAGTCTCTGCAAGGATAAACATGGAAAAAGAGGAAGAAAGAGTGAAGTAGCCCCAAATAGAACTTGACTTCCCAGAAAGAACCTAAAGCCTTACTAAAGCCAACAGGAGCAGTCAGCCAGCTGCAAATAGCTATGGGAATATTTCTTTGTAACAGTTATTAAGAAATTTGCAGTATTTTGGATGCGGAGAAGGCAACTTAATCTTCAGCGCCACAATGCAAACAAGATATTTTAACTATATTCTCAAAGATTTTCCATGATTTGTTTCTCCAAAGTGAACAGTGAGCTTAAAAAACTGAAAGCGAGCTTGTCCTCATTTTATTAAAGTGTGTCGTCAGGCTTGTAATCTCCAAGCCTTTCATTGATAGTGGTTATTACTCAGGAAAGTCCTCGGTTTTTCAAATGAAGGTGAACGGACACGTATAACGATACCGGGGTCTAGGAATCTTGACGGAGCTACCACACCCCAGCACTCACCTCCACGCCCCACAGCCCGCAGAAGACACTTGCCGGTCTACACATGACTGAGCCTGCCCCCGGCTTCCCGCACTGGGCTCCGGGGAACGCCGTTCAGTTTAAAGAGGAACCGAAAAGTTTCTCGCAAGTGTGAGATCAGCGACGTGTGATCGGCGGGAGCCGGGGCTTCGGACCAGCCCCTTCGGCCCTCCCCTACGCAGAGCCCCGCTCCGATCAGTAAAAGTCACTCACCGTTGTGCTCGCCGTATCCCCAGCTGAACCTCGACATGGTCCGTCGGGCTGGAAGGCTGAGGAAGATGTGGCCGGGAAGCGAGAAGCAGGAGGCAGTGAGGAAGATGTGGCCGGGAAGCGAGAGGCAGGAGGCAGCAGGGCGGGGGAGCGGGCACGAGCCAGTTGAGGGCGGGAACCGCGGGGCGCAGCCTGCAGAGGTGGGAGCCCAGGATCCCCGGGGCCAGGGCGCTCCCCACCTCGTCCTCCAGGGGGCAGTGGCGTGCGGGAAGGCGCCCGCGCGCGTGCGAGGGCTGAGAGGGAGCCGGCGGAGCTAGGCTGAGCCCCGGGCACCAGTCCCTCTGACTCTTCGGTTTGGACTCTGGAGTGGAAGACTGGGTTAGAGAGAGACAGAGACAGAACGGTTTCCAGAGGGGACTTCCGGCCTTCTGGGAAGTAGTCCCTCTGGAGAGGAAAGTTGCCTAGAGGGCTGTCCTGGAAAGAAATGAGTCACCCTGGCTTGGAGCTGCCAGGCTGGGAGGTGGGGAGCCTGGCGGAGACGTGAAGAGGTGGGTGACAGTGGTAGTAGTGGTGATTACAACTACAGAACAATCACCACCATCTAAAAATAACTACTTACCGTGGGCCGGGGTCTGACCTAAGACGTTTGCCCATATTTTTCCATTCGATCCTCTCAGCATTCCCTTGAGGAAGATATTATAAGTGCCCCTAATTAGGACAAGGAAATGAGGCTTAAGGGATGCCAAGTAACCCGCCCCACGTGACACCGCTAATAGAGTGGGAGGTCGCTCTTTAAGAGGAACCGAGATCCCATCCATGGGCTGGTTCCATAGCCCATTCCTCCTGCTCCCCGCCCGTTACTCTAACATCCTGCAGGCCTGTGGCTTGGGGAGTGAGGGAACCAAACCCGGTGGTTGATACTTTCTCCCAAAGTTGTGCTGTTCTTCTGACCCAGTAAGAAGGAAGGGGTTCGGGCCATGTTTTCCTGCATGCTTGGCAAGCTTGCTGCCCTGAGACTGAAGGCGGATCTTGCTGCAGAGCCGTGAATTTCTGTCCTGGAGTAGTGGTTTCTAATCACCATTACCATTAGATGGAACCAAAGCTCTTTGGAGAAGTGACTGGTTTCAAGTCTAGAGCACAAAAAGATAAAGATGAGTCTAGAACATTTTTTTTTATGCCAGAAAGCTAGAAAATGCTCAAAAACTATTCGGTTCCTGTAGCGCGCGCACGCACACACACACACACACACACACACACACACACACACACACACACACACGTGAGCTAGCTTGAAGGGGGTCCCTCTGCCAAATTTGGGACAATTTGACCATCAAAAAGAATAATGATAGTAATAGATTATAACCCCTTCCGAATATACATGAGTTCATAGTGATTGATGCTCACAGAAAGAGAGAAAGAATGAGAGGTAGAGAGAAATTCTTCTTTATGCCAGCTACTAAATACAGATGAAATGATAGAATTTTGAAACAACCATTTTTGCAAGGTCAGT
>NW_007734220.1:27237-29528 GCF_000696425.1 Galeopterus variegatus | reverse complement strand
GTGAGCTAGCTTGAAGGGGGTCCCTCTGCCAAATTTGGGACAATTTGACCATCAAAAAGAATAATGATAGTAATAGATTATAACCCCTTCCGAATATACATGAGTTCATAGTGATTGATGCTCACAGAAAGAGAGAAAGAATGAGAGGTAGAGAGAAATTCTTCTTTATGCCAGCTACTAAATACAGATGAAATGATAGAATTTTGAAACAACCATTTTTGCAAGGTCAGTGTAATATCTGGTTCAAGCAAGGATCAGTAATGGATGCTAAAACTTCTGGGCAAAATGTTATTGGCTAATAGGATAGTCACCCAGTCTGGGATTTAAAAAGACAAAGGATATGTAACAACCAAATGTAATGTGTGAACTTCAATTAGACCCTAGATTGAAAAATAAATAAATAAATAAAAGTTGTAATAGATGTTTTGTAACAATTGGGGAAATTTAAACACGGACAGCATATGAGGGTACTTCAAAAAGTTCATGGAAAAATAGAGTTGAAAGATAATACAACACTTTCCATGAACTTTCTCAAGTACCCTAATATATGTGATATTACTGAATTGATGTTAATTTTCTAAGGTGTGATAATGGTACTGGGAATGCTTCAGGAGATGAATACTGAAGTACCTTGAAGTCTGAAACTGACTTTCAGATGTCTCAGTCAATAATCAGTGAATCTAGCTGAAGGATATTTGGGAGCTCATGATACTATTCTTAGAATTTTCTTGTAGGTTTAAATTTTTTTCAAAAAAAATTGAGGGGACAAAAAACTCCTACTTCCTCAAATCAATGAACCCATAAACTGCTAAATGATCCTTCATAACCAATCATGTGTCTTCTCCTTAATAAAGAGCCTCTGTCTCAGGGGTTAACAACCATTAAGTATAAACAAATAAAGGATGATTAACACTGACCAGAGAACCCTGAAATCCTGACCTAGGATGTGGTCAGAATCCTCACTTCACTCTTGAACCAGCTAGATCCAGCTCAAGCTTCCTTTGCAACAAAACATACTTAAGTCTGGTCTCCTTTTCAATGAATCAGACACTGTGTGTCATATGAGCAGCAATTGTAAATTACAAATCTAGCCATTAAAATATTTAATTAACATAGGAACATATTAAGGAAATATCAAAGTATGTGTTAATACTGTATTGTTTTATTAGGGCATGTACAGGGACTCTTTCTCTGAGATGCGCATTTTTCCAGGTGTTCTTTTTAGCAACTCTAAATGTGAACTGAAGTAGCTATTACCATCTGATTCTTACTGAGCAGGAAATTGAGGTGAGCAAGGTTCCCCAGGTACCTGAGAGCAAGCCACATGGTCAGGGACATAGCCCCAATCTTCAGAGTCCCAAGTCCAAAGTGCTCTCTAATTTGTGCCCTATTCCCTTCCCTCATGGAGACCTTTGATTTGTGCAGCTGGTACTAATTAACCACGGGAATGTCTTATCATTTCATATCTCACGGAGAATGTTGATTTTACGGAGTTGATATTATATGGGGTTTCTATTTCTTTCATTTTCCGTTCCCAAGGTTAAGATTGCCTAATGCAATCCTCCAAGGAGGAATTTGAGACCCATAGAAGTTACAGGACTTGCACAAGTGACGTAGGTTTCATGCCAGGATGAAGATTCTCAGACCAAAATTGAAAGGGTAACTTCAATGAATCACTTCTCAAGTCACTTCTTCAACTAAAGCTTTCAGAAACAAGAGCAAAACATTTCTTTGTCCTGTATTGTCAGATAAGAACACATTCTAAAAGCCTGCTACATTTTTTTTCTTTTATTTAATTTTAAACAATTTTCTAATAGAAACTTATCCACACCTTATTTTGCAATGTTTTATATCTTATTTGAGCATATTACAAAAGTAGGTAAAGTGTGAAAGAGAAAAATAGAATGCTAGGATTATTTAAAAGGAAATGAACTTGTATAAACATCAGATAAATATTGAAAAGTCCAGATAACGCAGGCCACGTGATTTGGCTGTCAGCAAATTTAATTAATAATTTATTAGCTTGGACTGAATAAGTAAATGTCCTCTATTGCTGTCAACTCTTTGAAATATAATGACAGAGAGAAATTAGGGTGCTATAGGCATTCTGTCATCAGCTGTTATACAGTTTATTCCTTTCTGTCCTCTAGGAAAGGGCAACCTATCTTTTTTTTTTTTTTGGCGGCTGGCCAGTTTGGGGATCTGAACCCTTGACTTTGGTGTTATCAGCACCATGCTCTCCCGGAGGGAAATCTGTTCTATAAAGAGCAGGACCCATATCCTCATCTTAC
>NW_007734220.1:23989-26145 GCF_000696425.1 Galeopterus variegatus | reverse complement strand
GTCTCCTTCCTCACTGAATCAAGACTAGCATGTATAATTAATAAAATCCAGTGGGAGTAATGGTTTATTACCTCCAAGGCTAAGTCATGAAAAGCATTGGCTTCCCTATTACTCTCTTGGATCACACAGTCTGAGGGAAGCCAGCTGCCATGTCATGAGAATACTGAAATAGTTCTGTGAAGAGGTCTACTTGGGGAGGACTTGGGCATCACGACCATAGCCAGCACCAGCTTGTGACCATGTGAGTGAGATGCTTTGCAAGCACATCCCCCAGTTCCAGTCAAGCCTTTAGCTGACTAAAGCCCCAGTCAACATCCAGTGAAACTTCAGGAAAGACCTCGAGCCAGAACCATCCAGCCACGCCCCTCCCAAACTCCAGATTCACTGAAATCATGAGAGTGAATGATGATTTTTGTTTTGAGCCACTACGTTGCAGGGTGATTTGTTACACAACATTAGAAAAATAATACAGCAGCAAATAAAACCAGATAAAAAGATCAGCCTTTATGGAGTTTACATTCGAGACAGATAATAAACAACAACAAAAACTGTACAGTATGATGATAATGGGACAGCAGAGGAGAGAGGCAGGGATGTTGAAGGATTCACAGTTTTACAGAGGTAGTTAGGGAAGTCTTCACTGAAAAGATAAGATTTGTGAGAATTCCCGAAAGAGGCGAGGGAGTGAGCCTTGTAGATATTTAGGGGGAAAGTGATCCAGACAGACAGGTCAAAGAGCAGGACACCTGGCATGATTGGTGAACAACAAGAAAGCAGCTGGGTGAAGGGGCTCCTGCAGGGCTTCACACAGGCCTTTGAAAGTACATTGCTTTTATTCTGAGTGATGTGAGAACATCAGAAGGTTTTGAGCTAAGGAATGACATGATCTAATTAACATTTTAGCAAGATCCCTCTGGCTGCTACAATGGGTAGAAATTAAGGCAAGGGGACAGATTAGGAAGGTATTACAATAATCCAAATGAGAGAAAGATACAATGGCGAGTTAGATCAGAATGCAATTATTGTGGGTTGTTCATTTTCTTCTTTATACTTTTCTGAATTTTTCAAATTTCTACAATGACTTTTCATGACTTCTCTAATCCAAAAGGAAAAAAAAGTTTTTAAGGAGCCCAATGTTTTTAAAATACCTTATTTTCCTCAATATTTTTGTTGTGTACATAATAATATAGATATCCACGTAATTCTTAGTAGGACCTCTACAACAGGGTTACCATAAAACAATACAGAAAGAGGTGAGTCAAAAACTGACTGCTTCCGTCTGTGTATACTCTGAACATGACACTGTCAATTGAAAAACAAAATCATTGTTGACCTTTAGGTAGTTTGAAAGTTTACTTTATTAACTAAACTTGATAATTACAAAGTACTTCATCCTTTCATTTTTTTACTTGTAAGCATTGCTGAAATTTACCGTGTTAAATTATGATTTAATAGCACACTGCCTTCTCTGCCTTTGCCAATTTTCTGAGTTTTAGACATGCACCTGCTAAATATTTCACAATTCCTCAAATTTTTAACCAATTCTCCCATGGTAATCAACTATCATAAAAATTGTGTAAGAACTTCATATACTCTTTGAATATTTTTATTGGCTTTATGGTATGTACGAGCATACTTCAAAAAGTTCATGGAAATGTTTGTATTATCTTTTAATTCCATTTTTCTATGAACTTTTTGAAGTATCCTCATTTTAACCATTATTAACTTTCTAATATTATATATGCAAGCTCTCTCCTTTGTGAATGGAATTAGGTCAGATTCAAGATCTCAGGCAATTGGCCAGAAGATTGTTCTGGATAAATTTTGCTTAATTAAATTAATAGCATATTTGTGGAGCACCCATCCAAGGAATAGTCCTACAAGATAAAAAATATTCTTCTAACTATGTGTTAGTTATGCTTATGATGATAGTGCTTTTCAAGCATTTTTAGTGCATCAGCTACAATCTCTTGCCTGCTTTTTACACTTTGAGGAATTTTACTTCACTCAGAAAATGCTTATGCCACACCTCCCATGTGATAGAAATACATAATCCTGGATGGAAATCCAAAGGTGATTGATGGATGGACCTGGGCCCAGAAAAGTGCATGAGAGACAAACATACATGCAAGAAATATGATATTTGATTATAGAAA
>NW_007734220.1:1362-23514 GCF_000696425.1 Galeopterus variegatus | reverse complement strand
ACACTTTGAGGAATTTTACTTCACTCAGAAAATGCTTATGCCACACCTCCCATGTGATAGAAATACATAATCCTGGATGGAAATCCAAAGGTGATTGATGGATGGACCTGGGCCCAGAAAAGTGCATGAGAGACAAACATACATGCAAGAAATATGATATTTGATTATAGAAATATACAGTGATTGGATTATTTGGTTTTTTTGCTGTAAAGTTGTCTGAGCTCTTCGTATATTCTGGATGTTAATCTGTTGTTAGATGCATAGTTTGCAAATATTTTCTCCCATTCTGTACAATGTCTTTTCGCTCTACTGATTGTTTCCTTTGCTGTGCAGAAGATTTTTAGTTTGATATAATCCCACTTGTTCTATTTTTTCATGTGCTTTGGGTTTTTATTCATAAAGTCATTGCCCAGTCCTAAATCCTGGAGCATTTCCCCTATGTTTTCTTCTAGGAGTTTTAAAGTTTCAGACCTTATATGTAAGTCTCTAATCCATTTTGAGTTGATTTTCACATATGGTAAGAGGTACAGATCAAGTTTATTCTAAGTGAAACAACTCAAGTGCAGAAAGAAATATCGCATATTCTCACTCATAACTGGGAGCTGAATCACTAAATAAACAAATGAACAATAAAGAGAGACAGAGAGAAAGAAAGGAAACGACAATCACAGTAATACGTTGAACTTTTAGAAAACGTATGGAAAAGGGGAGGGGAGGGGGGTTAATGAGGAATTGGTCAATGGACACAAAGAATGATTGTATATTGTAATGGTGAATAAGCTAGCTACACTGATCTAACCACCACACATTGTACACAATTATTGAAAATCAACATTGTACCCCACATGTATGTATAATAAAATTTAAAAAGAAAAATTTTAGGGGCTGGCCTGTGGCTCACTTGGGAAAGTGAGGTGCAGATAGCACCAAAGCCACAGGTTCGGATCCCTATATAGGAATGGCCGGTTAGCTCACTTGGGAGAGCTTGGTGCTGACAACACCAAGTCAAGGGTTGAGATCCCCTTACCGGTCATCTTATATAGGGATTAAAAAAAAGAAAATGTATGGTGAAAAGCTAAAGCCTCCACCTACTTCCTTCAGCTTTATAATGATCTGCTGAAGTGAGTAACTTTTCCTTCACCAAAGAGTTAACCATCTTTTTTCATTGGCTGGTTCAGGTATTACCAGGAATTTGACCTAGATAGAAAGGTAAAGGATCTTGTTTCTTTTGCTCTATTTTCTTGTAGAGACTATGCTATAAATGTTCTTTCTTAGAAATAAATGCTGCTGTCACTGAGGGCTTTTAGAAAAAAAAAAAAAAATGACTCTCCATTTCCACAATCAATCATGAAAATTTTCATGATCTAATTGGCTGCTCAGAAGAAATGCAAATTTCATTGGAGTGTAGCTTTACTATTTATTTGGCCCACAAAGAAATTACACAGAAATGCAGACTGCGTACAATTTTTATCAACTGTTCTTCATGCATTGGATACTCAGAGGGGCCGTAGTGGGTGCACAGTCATCCAAGGGTCTCCGTCTCCTGCATCATTTATTTCCTGAACCACTGCTTCCCGGCCTGCAACCATTCCTTCCTCTAAGCTACTTTCATGCTGCCACCAAAATTATTCCCTACAACAAGCCATCGTTTGTGTGTGAATGTGCGTGTGCATTTGTGTGTGTGGTGGGAGTGGGGGAGAAGAGGTCCTTAATTGCCTATAGAGTAAAATCTCAAACTCTATTATCTTTGTCTCCCTTTTTTCCTCCCTCCCTTCCTTTCCTCCTTCCTCCCTTCCTAATTCAGTCTAAAAGACATTAGATCTTAGAAGGGGGAGGGGAGATTAAGCTGCTCAGGGAAAACCAGAGCCTGAGCAGGCTGAGGAAACCAACTGTGCAGGTGACAACAGCCCAGGTGGGTGCTGGGAGCCCCATGGAAGTGAGCAGGGCACCTGCATGGGGTAGGGGTGGGAGAGGTAGGTAGCAACAATGCAGGAAGATTGGTTACCTACAGGAAGATAAACCAAATGAAACATATATTTAAAATAATGGGAACCAGGTTTCTCATTGATGGAGAAGGAAATCACAACTGTGGATAGTAGAAAATTAAAATAAGCACTATGGTATTCAACTGGAATTGGAGATATTAGTGTGAACTCATGGTTTGTACATATATAAATAAATAAGGTCGGTGCGGTGTGTGAATATTTACGGGTAGGTAGACAGACAAACAGCATGTACATAGATGTGTATACTGCCTAGCTCTGCACACTGAGAAGATCTGGAAGCATCAACACCCCAGACCTTTGTTTTTAAGTATTATTCTTCTCTAAAAGGAACCAAAGCTCTGTGGAGAAATGACTGATTCGAGGACTGGGGAAAGCATAGGTCAATGATGAGTCTGGAATGCTTTGTTGTGCCAGAAAGTAAGGAAGTGGTCAAAGAATGACGGTCACAGGTCAAAATAGTCAGGACAGGTGAGTGTTTGAAGGACTACTCACTGGACAAAATCTGGGCAATGTAAACGTCAAAATAAATTGTGATAATAAAACACTATCATCTGTTGAATAAGACAGCAGCCCACGAGGTCATACTGATGTAAATAAAAGAATAAATAAATAAATGGATATATGAAATAGCTTTTACTTGCAATGGAATATCAGCTGATGACTGTAGAAGGAATGATGGAAATATAAAAATTACAATTTGGCAATCATCATGGCCAAGAAGCATCAATATATACCAAAACTAGTATGTAAAAGTTTGGTGAGTAATGTGATATTTACATAGTTTCTTGCAAGATATCTAACAATTGAAAAGGAAGAAAGAGTAACTTTATAGTGGGCAAGATATCATCTTAATCAAGTGATCAAAAGTAATATTCCCTGTAATGGGACAATCAAAATCATGTACCACCTGATAGGATGCATAAGAGATCTCAGTATCACTTCCATGGTATTTCTGTCCCTTGCAGGCACCACCAAAGCATATTCTGAATCTAATCATGAGGAAACAACAGGAAAACCCCAATTAAGAAACATTCCACAAAATGATTGAATTCTTATTTTAGAAAATGTCAAGCCAGGAAAGTCAAGGAAAGATTGTGGTGCTGTTCCAGATAAGAGTTGACTAAAGAGACAAGACAATTAAATGCAATACTTTATCCTAAATAGGATCCTTTTGCTATAAGAGACATTATCGAGTTAAATGATGGAATTTGAATGATGATCGTGGATTAGATAGTAGTAATGTGTCAGTGTTCTATTCTTGATTTTTGATGGCTGCATTATAGTTATGTGGGAGGACATACACACTACTTAGGGATGAGGAGGCATCTTGTCAGTAATTTACTCTCAAATGGTTCAGGGAAGTAAAAGCTAGTATTATTCTTTAACTATTTCAAAATAAAAGAAAAAATAAACCCTTCCTGGTTGTTAAGGCCCTTCATTAGCTCATCCTCAGCAGCACCGGCACACTCCCACTCCTCCAACCATAGTGGACTACTCCATTCCTATAAGCACTGCATGTCCACTTTTCGGTCTATGGTGTGCTCGTGTTATGCTTTGTTCCTAGAAGGACTTACAGCTTCATTTTTGCCTATTAAAATGCTTGGGTTTAAGAAACATCATTATACTTAAATGTTTGAATGTNAGAAGAAATGCAAATTTCATTGGAGTGTAGCTTTACTATTTATTTGGCCCACAAAGAAATTACACAGAAATGCAGACTGCGTACAATTTTTATCAACTGTTCTTCATGCATTGGATACTCAGAGGGGCCGTAGTGGGTGCACAGTCATCCAAGGGTCTCCGTCTCCTGCATCATTTATTTCCTGAACCACTGCTTCCCGGCCTGCAACCATTCCTTCCTCTAAGCTACTTTCATGCTGCCACCAAAATTATTCCCTACAACAAGCCATCGTTTGTGTGTGAATGTGCGTGTGCATTTGTGTGTGTGGTGGGAGTGGGGGAGAAGAGGTCCTTAATTGCCTATAGAGTAAAATCTCAAACTCTATTATCTTTGTCTCCCTTTTTTCCTCCCTCCCTTCCTTTCCTCCTTCCTCCCTTCCTAATTCAGTCTAAAAGACATTAGATCTTAGAAGGGGGAGGGGAGATTAAGCTGCTCAGGGAAAACCAGAGCCTGAGCAGGCTGAGGAAACCAACTGTGCAGGTGACAACAGCCCAGGTGGGTGCTGGGAGCCCCATGGAAGTGAGCAGGGCACCTGCATGGGGTAGGGGTGGGAGAGGTAGGTAGCAACAATGCAGGAAGATTGGTTACCTACAGGAAGATAAACCAAATGAAACATATATTTAAAATAATGGGAACCAGGTTTCTCATTGATGGAGAAGGAAATCACAACTGTGGATAGTAGAAAATTAAAATAAGCACTATGGTATTCAACTGGAATTGGAGATATTAGTGTGAACTCATGGTTTGTACATATATAAATAAATAAGGTCGGTGCGGTGTGTGAATATTTACGGGTAGGTAGACAGACAAACAGCATGTACATAGATGTGTATACTGCCTAGCTCTGCACACTGAGAAGATCTGGAAGCATCAACACCCCAGACCTTTGTTTTTAAGTATTATTCTTCTCTAAAAGGAACCAAAGCTCTGTGGAGAAATGACTGATTCGAGGACTGGGGAAAGCATAGGTCAATGATGAGTCTGGAATGCTTTGTTGTGCCAGAAAGTAAGGAAGTGGTCAAAGAATGACGGTCACAGGTCAAAATAGTCAGGACAGGTGAGTGTTTGAAGGACTACTCACTGGACAAAATCTGGGCAATGTAAACGTCAAAATAAATTGTGATAATAAAACACTATCATCTGTTGAATAAGACAGCAGCCCACGAGGTCATACTGATGTAAATAAAAGAATAAATAAATAAATGGATATATGAAATAGCTTTTACTTGCAATGGAATATCAGCTGATGACTGTAGAAGGAATGATGGAAATATAAAAATTACAATTTGGCAATCATCATGGCCAAGAAGCATCAATATATACCAAAACTAGTATGTAAAAGTTTGGTGAGTAATGTGATATTTACATAGTTTCTTGCAAGATATCTAACAATTGAAAAGGAAGAAAGAGTAACTTTATAGTGGGCAAGATATCATCTTAATCAAGTGATCAAAAGTAATATTCCCTGTAATGGGACAATCAAAATCATGTACCACCTGATAGGATGCATAAGAGATCTCAGTATCACTTCCATGGTATTTCTGTCCCTTGCAGGCACCACCAAAGCATATTCTGAATCTAATCATGAGGAAACAACAGGAAAACCCCAATTAAGAAACATTCCACAAAATGATTGAATTCTTATTTTAGAAAATGTCAAGCCAGGAAAGTCAAGGAAAGATTGTGGTGCTGTTCCAGATAAGAGTTGACTAAAGAGACAAGACAATTAAATGCAATACTTTATCCTAAATAGGATCCTTTTGCTATAAGAGACATTATCGAGTTAAATGATGGAATTTGAATGATGATCGTGGATTAGATAGTAGTAATGTGTCAGTGTTCTATTCTTGATTTTTGATGGCTGCATTATAGTTATGTGGGAGGACATACACACTACTTAGGGATGAGGAGGCATCTTGTCAGTAATTTACTCTCAAATGGTTCAGGGAAGTAAAAGCTAGTATTATTCTTTAACTATTTCAAAATAAAAGAAAAAATAAACCCTTCCTGGTTGTTAAGGCCCTTCATTAGCTCATCCTCAGCAGCACCGGCACACTCCCACTCCTCCAACCATAGTGGACTACTCCCATTCCTATAAGCACTGCATGTCCACCTTTGGGTCTATGGTGTGCTCGTGTTATGCTTTGTTCCTAGAAGGACTTACAGCTTCATTTTTGCCTTCCCACTCCTCCAACCATAGTGGACTACTCCATTCCTATAAGCACTGCATGTCCACTTTTCGGTCTATGGTGTGCTCGTGTTATGCTTTGTTCCTAGAAGGACTTACAGCTTCATTTTTGCCTATTAAAATGCTTGGGTTTAAGAAACATCATTATACTTAAATGTTTGAATGTAAGCATGTAAGGAAGATCATAAAACTTAATTTTTTTGATCAAATTAACTCTGACTCTGAACTTTTACTTTTTGATTTGGCATAAAAGTTCAGTCTCAACTCTACGGGAAGCAGATGGCTTACCCAGTGCCCAGAAAATGGGAAACTTTCTCTAGTCTTCAGCCCATCACAGTGGTTGCTGAGATGCTCATTGCTAAAGTCCGGATTACATTTGGAGGCGGAAAGCTCCAATCCCTCTGTTGCACTTACGAGTGCAGGGATCTTATGTTAGTGCTCCTAAGGCCATAGTGGTGTGTGCCACAGGGACATAAGTCTCAAGCACTTACAAAAAGCCCTTTACCACCCTCTCCCCTGATCATTTCCTTAGTCTCATCTTCTNAGCACTTACAAAAAGCCCTTTACCACCCTCTCCCCTGATCATTTCCTTAGTCTCATCTTCTCCCCTAGGATTAAGCCATTTTCCATTTCTACTCCCTAAGGAAGATCCAGGTAGAAGTGTCCTCTACATATCTGGAAGCTTCCATTTTCAGCCCAGAAGCATGACAATTATTTATATCCATTAGAAGCAAGGGAACCCAAACTCAGAAGGCTTAGCTACCTTCTTGAACTGTTGGGAGAAAAAATGCCTTCTATTCTCTTAAGCTCCCTACAGCTTTGAGTATAAAACACTAATACTTTAACCAATTACACCACCATGCTGCTCTTTCTCTAAAACAAGGGCTGATAAAGTTTTCAAAACTTTTAAAGTTGGGAAATGGCCAAATAGTAAATATCTTAGGCTTTGCAGCTGTGTGGTTTCTGTTGCAATTCTGCAGCTCTGCTGTTGCAGCTTGAAAGCAGCCTTAGATCATATGTAAACAAATGAGTGTGGCTGTGTTCCAAAGAAACTTCATTTATGGAAGCTAAAATATGAATTTAATAGAACATACATGTGTCATACCATTTTCTTCTTATTTTTACTTTTTCCCCATTTTAAAATTAAGCACTTACAAAAAGCCCTTTACCACCCTCTCCCCTGATCATTTCCTTAGTCTCATCTTCTTCCCTAGGATTAAGCCATTTTCCATTTCTACTCCCTAAGGAAGATCCAGGTAGAAGTGTCCTCTACATATCTGGGAGCTTCCATTTTCAGCCCAGAAGCATGACAATTATTTATATCCATTAGAAGCAAGGGAACCCAAACTCAGAAGGCTTAGCTACCTTCTTGAACTGTTGGGAGAAAAAATGCCTTCTATTCTCTTAAGCTCCCTACAGCTTTGAGTATAAAACACTAATACTTTAACCAATTACACCACCATGCTGCTCATTCTCTAAAACAAGGGCTGATAAAGTTTTCAAAACTTTTAAAGTTGGGAAATGGCCAAATAGTAAATATCTTAGGCTGTGCAGCTGTGTGGTTTCTGTTGCAACTCTGCAGCTCTGCTGTTGCAGCTTGAAAGCAGCCTTAGATTATATGTAAACAAATGAGTGTGGCTGTGTTCCAAAGAAACTTCATTTATGGAAGCTTAAATATGAATTTAATAGAACATACCTGTGTCATACCATTTTCTTCTTATTTTTACTTTTTCCCCATTTTAAAATTTAAAATAATTTGGGCTGTATAAAAATAAGCAGTAGGCCGAATCTGGCCTCTGGGCTGTAGTTTGCTGATTTCTGTTCTAAGCCAATAATTATGTGAGTACTTTAACATGAATGTTGCCAGAATTCAAAATTACTTCCTTCCATAAATAGCATATTTTTGTGCACTTATGATAGTCTTTACCACTTTCTATCAAGAATCATTTTAGGTGCATTCCCAATCCAGATGATTATGCCTCCTTAAGAGAAAGAAATGCATTATGTACTTCCTTTGAACTCTCACAGAGCCTAGGTGTTCAAACTATTTGAACTGAATAAATCTGAGTGGTAGAAAGTTTAAGATGGAATAGATGAAATGTTTATTATGGAGTATTATCTATACAAAGGTGGCTTTTTTCCGGTGGAGGGCTGTGAGTTTTGTTATAGATGGTTTGTAATTATCTATGTGTGCTCTCATTTTCTTCTTCTCCCTAATTATCCTTGTTTACTTGTTGAATTGTTTCCATGACAGTTCTTTGAGGACCTGGTCTGTATGAAGAACCTGCATTTCTGTGTCTCAGGAAAATAAGGTTTCTGAAAGATGTTTTTTCCATTTGTGATTTTATTCACCTTTAAAGTTGTTCAAAAAACTGGAAATATGATTCTTTGCATGTATTTTTAAAGACTGAGAAAACTGAAGCTATTTTTTTTTCTTTCTATGTGTGTGGTTCATTTGGTTCATAGGTAAATACGGCTCTTAGAAAATTAACATGCTCCTTTCTTTTGTTTTAGTAATACCATTTGCTTTCATATTTTGTACTTCATTAACCCTACCTCCTGTGAGGTAGGTAGGACAGGAGTAGAGTCAAGACTATTTCACATATAAGTGATTAAAAAAAAATAACCCAAGGTAGTGTAAGTCCCCCCAAAAAGCAATGGATCTTCCTCCCATCTGTGGCTAGATCCAACAACTCACATGATATCATCAGAGTCCTCTCTTCTATTGTTCAGCTGTTTTCTTTTGTGTGTTGCCCTTGTTTTCTCCACTGTAGACAGGCTTCCTCCAAGTTGCCAGTGGAGATGGTCACTAGTAGCCTCAATTTCACATCCTCACAGCACAAAGACATCAAATGCAAGAGAGAGCATTCTCCACTAGCTCCAAATGGAAAATCACAGAAGAGAATCTGACCAGCCAGGACCGTTTTATGGGAGAAGAGTGGTTATTCAAAAAGGGATGCTGAGCAGATAATGAATGTTGTCTGACATGATGTATTAGTCCATTGCTGTTGCTTATAATGAAATACACGGAACTGGGTAATTTATAGAGAAAACAAAATTTATTGCTTACAGTTTCAGAGGCTGGAAGTCCAAAGTCCAGAGAACATATCTGGTGAGGGCTTTCTTCAGTGGTGACTTCAGTGACGGCAGGGTATCACATTGCAAAGTGGTGGGACAGAGAGAAAAAAAGAGACTAACCTCCTCATTCACACACTCTTTTTGAAGCTCTCAGAACCACACCTATGACCACTGTTTTTAACCATTCATTACAGCATGGTCCTGCAATCTAATCACCTGTTCAAGGCCCTACCTTTCAATTACCATAATAGGATTTCCCACCCTCTTAATGCTGTCATAGTGGGGGTCAAGTTTTGGGGGGACACTCAATCCAAAGCACATGGCCATCTGCATATGGGAAAGGCAGGCCCAGAGAAATGAAGTAACTTTTCCAAGGTCACAATGTCAGTTGGTAGAAGAGGTAAACAGAAATCCATGCCTCTTCACTCATACATTATATAATGCCTCTGCTCTTACCTGTATAACCATGGTTATCTCCTTGGTGTATGTACTTGTATATCTATCTCACCATTTCAAAATAAAAGCTAAGCCTAAGCTATTAGGCGTAGCTAATAAAAAGCTAAGTTTTCATAAACACTGTTTTATGTCATTCCATTCCATTTGCTTCTTTGTCTTCTGCATATACATCAATAACTCCGCGCTTAAGGAACCATAATTATAACTGCCTTACTTGCTTCAGTATTTGTGGATAACTCTGGCCTTGTAAATGAAACTCACTGTTTTCTGTAGCTTTGGTTTTGTTTTGGTTTTGCTCCCACTCATTACAGGCATTTTATACCAGCATTTTAAGGTGTTTTATTTCAAAGGTTGCTCTTTAGAAAGAATTCAAAATTTTGAATAAACATACATTAACAGGTATTTATTCCTCTTTCCTTAATATATTTGTTAGTTTTGTTGTGATAAGAATAAACATAATAAAACGATTTATTGTAAAAATGGCTTATCTTTCTACAAGCAGGCAAGTAGCTGATATGTTGTTGGAAAGTGGACTTGACCGAGTGCTGGTCAGTGTGGATTCTAGTTGTGTGGTTGCCAGCAAATGGCTTTTAACTCTGAGCCTTAGTAGTACCCTCACTTGCAAAAGGCGGGTAGTATAATTGCTTTATTTTGCTGCTTGTAGCAGGGTATAGGCTGAACTCTTTTGTAAGTTACAAAATGGCACATAAATATCAGTACTTAATTTGTTTGAAATCCATCTTTTCCTATGACCTTGACAAAATAAGTAGAGAAACGTGAAAACTTAGCTTTGATGGGGAGATCCTCTTGGAAGAACTGAATCCTCTTAGAAGAATTAAAAAACTCAACTCAGAACGTCCTAATTGGGAAATATACACACAAACAAAACCGGAAGGGAAAAGTATTTCTTCTAGGGTTTTCTAAATTCCCTGGTACTTGCTTTATTTTTATGTTGTATATTGTGACTGGTTTCTTCTGCCTCTGCCATGCTGTCAGAAACTCTATTTTCAAAGTAAGAAAGGGCCGGCCTGTGGCTCACTCGGGAGAGTGTGGTGCTGAGAACACCAAGGCCCCGTGTTCGGATCCTATATAGGGATGCCCGCTTGGTCACTGGTTGAGCGTGATGCTGACAACACCAAGTCAAGGGTTAAGATCCTCTTTTTAAAAAAAAAAAGCAAGGAAGCTACAGTGAGAATAGCATTTGTAACTTCTCGCTCATTATACACTTTCCCTTCGGAGATTATAGCTCTAGATCTTTTCCAGACGCAACAGGGTTCTTTCTAGTCAGCCGCCACGCCCGGAACGCCACCCAAAGGTACGCAGTGCCACCTCCTGGGAGCGTGAGCAGAGCCTGCCGGGAGCGTGGGCAGAGCCTGCCAGAAGCAGCTGCTGAGGGTCGACTACCCCTCGGTGACTCAGAAACACCTCGGGTGGTTTCTGTACATGTACCCACCCCGGGCTGTCGAGACTCGAGGGCTTCCCTAAGTACTCTACCTTGCTTGTGCGAAGCAGACGCCCGCAACCCAGCCTAAAGCAACGAATGCTAATGTGGCGGGACTTGCCACGGCGGGAGGAACCTCTCTCTATGGGTGGGGCTACGCCCGGTGGGCGGGACCCCGCTCAGAGAGCGGAGTGATGCCCGGTGGGCGGGGCTTCACTGGTGGGCGGAACTAAGGCTCCCGAGCGGTATTTTGACTGGGTCCCTCCCCGGAACTTCCTGCACTGTGCGCGTACAGTTGGTGTCATCTGGAGCTTGAGTTGCTGCACGCGAGTATCGAAGGTCTGGTGAGAGATTAATTCTTCGGAGGGCTAGTGCGGAGTTTCCTGGTGTTGAAGCAGGTTTGGGCGGTCTCGTGCCGCTGTGGCGCGGAGGCTCGTTGTGGTCGCACTCGGCCTTGGGCTGCCCTACTGGGCAGCAGCCCTGTTGGCCCAGGCCCGAAACCCTGGCCCCTAATTGGGCCTTCATTCCTTGGCAGGATCCCCAATTTTTGGCTGTTATCTTTTATCGTCACAATTTCCGCGCGATTGTCAGAGAATTTTCCTAAACACCCTTCTTCCCTCCACCCCACTAGGGTATTACTTTGTCCATGAACCTTCCTCCTGTTTCAACTCTAGTCGACATCTCGTGTCCCTCCCTACTTGTATGTTGCCGGTAACAACATCTACAGTTATGTCTGTGTGTTCCATATATAAATTATATATAGTATTATGTGTAATATATAATACCTATCATTATGTCCATGTATGATCCGTATATATCACCTATCATGTGTCTGTGTCTATGTTCCATGTATATATTAATTTAATATTATACGTAATAGACCTGTATATACGAGGGTACTTCAAAAAAGTTCATCAAAAGATTTGTACTATCAATTCCAATTTTCCATGAACTTTATATGTATGTATATTTTTTATATATATATATCGGTTCTATACCACACCCCACATCCGGCTCATAGTAATGGATTAATGAATACTAGATGAATGATTGGATGTTGGTTATTGTTGGAAGGATTTTAGATTACTTAATTTGGGGGGTTTATTTGTTTTTTTCTGCTGCTTCTGTAATAATCATGCATTTTCTACTGCGTTCATTTTTTTTTTTTATAAGTAGGAGGAGTACTTTTGGAGTTCAAAAGTGTTGCTGTCTTTGTTATGATTGGATGTTGGTTATTGTTGGAAGGATTTTAGATTACTTAATTTGGGGGGTTTATTTGTATTTTCTGCTGCTTCTGTAATAATCATGCATTTTCTACTGCGTTCATTTTTTTTTTTATAAGTAGGAGGAGTACTTTTGGAGTTCAAAAGTGTTGCTGTCTTTGTTAGTTTCCTGAGGCTACATTGAGGGGGGATGTAAATTTCAGTTAGATATGATGTAAACAAATACAAGAAAGGTGTCTTAAGAGAACAATTAGTAAACTAGGCTGGCTAGTGCAGTGTGTATACAGAGGTAGAAGATACATTGGACAGATTTAGGCTAGATTCAGGGTACCAGTAATATGCCAGATCAAGGCATATTGCCCCTTGTGCAATGGAAGTCACTGAAAGTTTTTAACATTGGGAACGTTCATTGCATAGCACTGTGCAAGATAGCCACTGTGCAGATGGCTTAAGCTGAGGATTGGAAAACTTTCTGTAAAGGCCAAATAGTAAATATTTTAGGCTCTGTGGGCCATAGATGTAGCAGGAAAGCAGCGGTAGACAATACATAATCAAATGGACATAGTTATGTTCTAATAAGTCTTTACTGACTGTAAAGGCCAAATAGTAAATATTTTAGGCTCTGTGGGCCATAGATGTAGCAGGAAAGCAGCAGTAGACAATACATAATCAAATGGACATAGTTATGTTCTAATAAGTCTTTACTGAGAAAGATAAGTGCCTGGCCTGATTTGGTCCATGGACAGTTTGCCAACCCATTGTCTAACCAAATGGACCTAAGGACTGCAGCAGTAACCCAGTCCTGAACTAGGCAATACTATGCCATATTTTTGGATTGCTTTTTTATTTATACGTGAGAGGCAATATCACATAATGTGAGCTCTGATCTAGTCTGCCTGGTTTTAAATCCTGGCATCCTCTTGTTATTAACAGTGTGATGCTGGGCAAATGAACTTACGTTTGCATCAGTTTTTTGTTTGTAAAATGGGGATAATAGTATTTCCCACAAAGGGTGGTTGTGAGTGAACGAGTTAAAGCACATAAAATGTTAGCCAAGTGCTTGTATATATAGTAAAAACTCAATAAAGGTTAACTCCCTCTCTCTCTCTCTCTCTCTCTCTCTCTCTCTATTTTTTTTGGGGGGAGGGGGCAGCTAGCCAGTACAGGGATTGAACCTCAGACCTTGATGTTATCAGCACCATGCTCTAACCAACTAACTGGCCGGCCCAGTTATTTTAAAAATTGTTCCTTACATACATTATTAAGGACAGATTTGAGAGATATTTCTAAGGCAGAATGTACAGGCTTAATGTGTTTAGCTGCAGAGCAAAAAAAATAAGGTTTCAAGGCAAGAACCATTCACATAAAGGTAATATGGAAGTCGTGACAGTAACATAACATAGGGAGGGAGGAAGTGGAGGATTAAGGACTGGTTTTTGAGGGGTATGCAGGAGAGAAAGTGGGGAGAGTAAAAAGGAATGCAAAAAGAAGTCAAGAAGGAGACAGAGTCCATCCCTAAAATATGATAGGAACAGAATAGTATAGTAGTTTGTAGACTACCGGAGGGATGGATGGTGAAGGTTAACATTGTCAGATGCTGCAGAGAAAAACAGTTGTTGTCCTGATAATGAATTCAACCAGCAGAGACTGATTGGGTGCCTTCTCATGGGCCAGGTGCCGCATATGCAGAAAAGAATTATATATGCTGCATTGAAAGAGTAAAAAGTCAGTAGAGGTGAAAGACATGGCATTAATTTAATACATGAAGCAACTTTTAAAATAATCAAGAGTAAGATGAAATTTCTTAGATTTAATTGGTACCTTTAGAAACTTAAATTGATTTACAGTTTATAAACGTGGGCAGCTTAATTGAATTTTTTTTTTCTTTCTTTCCTAGACAATGGCCAAGAACAAATTAAGAGGGCAGAAGTCCAGGAATGTATTTCACATAGCCAGCCAAAAGCACTTTAAGGCTAAAAACAAAGCAAAACCAGTTACCACTAATCTTAAGAAAGTGAGTATTACTAAACACTCTGACTTTATTATTTACAAGAAAAGAATAGTTGTAAAGTTACTGCAAAACTAAATGCTAGTATTTAAAACAAAGGTTCTTATTCTTTCTTACAAAGGCAAGATGATTTTAAACATTTGGGGTTTTTTAAAGAAGAAAAATGACTTCCCTTTCTTGAATCCAAATTCAAGAAAAAAGTATTTTTACTGCAAATGCATGAATCATTATATATAGCAGTTTGATGGCTGTATTATAGCACAGAAATCATAAGACAACCATGGTATGGGAAACAGTTCTTATATCTGAACTCAAATATATTCAAGAATCTACTAACAGAGCCAAGACATGCGATTTCAGTCGGCACCCATTCTTTTCCTCCTCAGTAATTCTCTCTGAAGATATCTGAAACTCAAACAGAACCAGTAAAATGAAGATAAAATTTGTTTCTTGAAATGCAAAATTTGAAAAGGAGCTTCTTTTTCTTTGTTTATATTTCAAAATATTTGAGAATTTCTTCATCAAGATTAAGTGGATTCTTTTAAGAAAATTCTTAAAGAAAATATTTTTAAGTTCCAGTTGTAGATGGAATCAGCTCTCCAGGGCTCAGTAATTGTCATAATAGTTCGTAAACATGTAACATTTTATCTTTCAACTTTCATGAACTAGCTCATTTATTAGGCTTTTTGATCAGTTTTATGACTTTGTAAATGCTATAAAGGAAATAAAGCTGGTGGATATAATGGAGGTTTGAGGATGAAGTCTCATACTTGACATTGAAGCCAACACCCACATGCTAAGGGGCTAGTAATGCAATAAGCTGTGAAGTGTTGGGAGTAGCATGTTCTAGGCAGTGCCGAGGTCCTGAGCTAGGGAAAAGCTTGGTGTATTTGAGGAAGATTATTTTGTTTGGATAGGTGGTATTAGAACGTTATGTATGCTGATAGATAGGATCTAAGAGAGAGAAATCTGTGGGTAGCCTTCACGGTTAGAGAGAGCATCAAATACTTTTCTCAGAAAGTGACCTAACTTAGTAGGGGGAGGTGGTAAGATTGCCAGGCGTTACATAAATGGTAAGGTTGAAGTTTGTGGTCATGAATTTAAAGTGAAGCCAGTCAGCTAGTCATGATTTTCTACAGCTTCAGTTCCTTGCTCAGAAAAGGAATAGTTGGATTTAACCAGGTTGTCAAGCAAGTTTGATTAAGGAAAAGGGAAAGTTAAAAGAGTGTAAAGAAGTGATTGATTAAATTACAGTCATGAAGATATGACAAACAGTGAAAATGGTGGGGAAAGGGTTTCAGTAAGGTTCAAGAATTGTTTTTAATTAACTAAGTGATATAAGGACAGGAAGTGGTGCAGTTACAGGTAATGACCGAGTCTGGGGTATTTTATGAGGATAGCTGAGGTAGGTGGTGGAAAAATCCCTGAAGACAAGGACCTCAAGAGATTAAGAGGGCGTTGGATTCGATTTCTGTTGACGCCACTAAGCAGTGATGCCATGCATGAGAGGTTAGTGAGCCAAGGTTTGAAATCTTTCACGAAGGGGCAAGTAATTGTGGTGGTAGGTGATAGCAATGAGGAAAGGATGTTCTGCCGCACAAGGGAGGTGAGGATTTTGAAGAAGAAATTGTTTGGTAGCAACAGTGAGAGTAAGAACACCACCCCTACCTCTTAGACTTAAAAGAGGAGGACTGCAGAGGAAGCTGTCCTCAGGGGATTTCCATTAAAACAAGAAGGTCAAGGATACAGAGGCGTACTGTTAGAAGGGACTAAAAGCATTTGATCCAAGTTTTTTTGTTTTACAGAAGAGGGATCATAGCACTGTAGCCTGGAAAGATTATGGTTACAACTTTGGCCTGCTTAGAGTATGAGGCATATCCATATAATTCTTATTTTTAAAAAACCAAAACCTTTTGACTAAAATTTCCTAAAAAGACTAACAATTTTAGTGTGAATTATCCCCAGAAATTGATAGGGTTTGATAAGAGTTTTTAGATTTTTAGGTTTAACAAGTTTAAGACTGAATATATTTTATTTTATCTTTAGTGATTATGAGATTGTGGATTAATGCTTTTTTTTCTTTTTTAAAAGATAAACATTGTGAATAATGAAAAAGTTAACAGAGTGAATAAAGCTTTCATAAATATACAAAAGGAACTTGCACACTTCTCAAAAAGCCTTTCTCTTGAACCTCTACAGAAAAAGCTGGTAAGTAGAAACCATTTGCTTTTGTTATGGCTAATAAACTCCAAATTTTCAAAACCTTTAAATTGAATGTAATTTTTAGTACAGGGCTCTATAGTAGGTAAAACATTCAGATTCTAAAACATTAAGTCTGAATATAAGAATTTTTCTGCTTCCAAAGGTCTGACTAGAAGAAATTAAATTAGATAACAGATTACATACAAGTCATTGTTGTTTGCTGTTGTTATCTAAGTTTTAAAATATAATACTTTTCTCCCTTCAGATTCCTCAGCAGCAAATTAAATTAGATAACAGATTACATACAAGTCATTGTTGTTTGCTGTTGTTATCTAAGTTTTTAAATATAATACTTTTCTCCCTTCAGATTCCTCAGCAGCAGCATGAAAATGAACCAGTTAACGTTGACGAAGCTACAAGATTAATGGCTCAGTTGTAATACAGTTATGATGCATCAAATTCCCCCAAAAGACCAAAAAATTAAATGTTTTGTACAATTTTATTTTTAAAAATCTTGTTAATGTACAGGCATTGGCACATTTTAAAAACAAACTACATAGACAGATCTTTCCTATAACCTAGGAAAGTGGAATGTCAGAAGTCAACATGTGATAAACTTAAAGTGCTAAAACAGAAGGCACTTCACAAAATCTGTTCACTGAAACAGTTATATATCCTTGTTTACATCCTTCACTTTATAAGTGGCAGTGAATGTCTGTTTGAAGGACATACAGAAATAGATAGTTTCATGGCAGTGAAAATATAAGATAAACAAGTGATGAGCCCTTGGCCATCTTTTTCTGTTTTTGATGACCTGAAGTCTACTTTAACTTTCCTCTCATAAGAGGAAAAAACAGAATAATTCAGAATTGGATGGAAGAAAAGTTGAAATTTCAGAATGTAATTACTTGGGGGTGGGGAAGTTGGTTGATATTAAATCACTTCTCCCCTGAAGCAATCAGAGCCCTTTGTTTTTACGGTTGAAGTTTTGTGAAGTAAAGAAGAAAGTATTAGGGAAGAACACTTCAGAATCAGTGAACTAAAAAGGTGTTACATTCATTATTTTAAATACTTAGGTTATGAAGAAATCTAAAATGTTACACAGTTAGAGGTAGATAACAGTCCCAAGTTTCCATGGAATCTAATAATTTAGTATCTGGACATCAAACAGATCACAAACTCCTTCATTATCATCTAAATTAAAGTTGTAGTCATCTGCTGGGGTAGGAGAAAGCCGCAGGAGAGGAAATACTGCAAACCAAAAACAAATCCAATGTTAAAGATGGTTTCAACAGGTAGTGATGTTTAACATAAAATACCCTCAAATGCATCAATCCAAATTAAATTGTTTCCTATGTCAGACATAAATTTTTTTTAAATATAGGAAAAGTAATCAAATTAATGACTTGTTTATTATTTTGAAAGATTTTCATTTAAAGGAGATTTATACATTGATTATTAGTATTAGCTTGAGAAAAAGGTTAACATTTTTATTGGTTGAACTTGTCACTAAAATGATTTAAAAACACTGGTCAAAGTATTTTGTTTGTTTACCACTGTGAAAACAGAACTAGATTTAATAAGTTTGCTGTGTTCTCTGTGCTTCTACATAAATATTTAGTGAATCTCTAAGTGGTTACTGTACCATTTACTAACTTCACCACTACCATTTCCTATGTCTCTGCTATATATGTTAGGACCCAGGACTCTGAATCCAAGAATTTCCAGAAAAGTGAAGCCCAGAGAGAAATTATTGAAGTAATTAGCAAATTGTAGCTACTTGATTTTTAAGAATTTATTGCAGATTAGATAATGATATGGCTAATGTTAGTAATATTCGGTGTTTTCACATCGGCAGCTTGAAATTGGCCATGGTGGTGGTGGTATTTAAAAAACTGGGTTTTCAGATCACCTGTTGATTTAGACATGTTATTTTACTCTTCGTGGGCCAAATTCTTCATGAGTGGAAAGCCCTAGTGTGCCAACAGTTTAGAAGTTTATTTGATGAAGGTGACAAATATCCCCTTATGGTTTCCTTTCCCATGAAATGCAGGCAAAGAAAAATAAATTCTGAAGGATGCCTATCACTATAAAAGTATTATTAAGGGAGAATCTTCATGAATCATTGTTAAAGCAGTTAGAAAATACAGGTCCTTCATTTCTTTTAAATCATATGTCACTTAATTCTAGGAAAGCATTGTTGATGTATAAGGTGGTTAGTAAAATCAACTACTTACCATCAGAAGACATTATTAACTCATCAATGATATCTCCACTAATAGATCCTGCTGGAAACAGAAATGGGATAAAGTTTTGTCACATTTCTGTTTATATATTTTAACAGTAAAAGCACTTATATTTAAACACAGGTAGTCACTTCAGCAGCTTGATAGTGCAAAGTTCAAGTACTAGAACTTTATGTAAAAATCATTTTCACAAGCACTTAATCTGTGTTTAGCATTACTTTTAAACTTCCAAACTCAAGATGTGGATCAAAAGACTCCTCATGATTCTCCCAAAACTAACTCAGTTTTAGAGTCAGTGGTAATATAATCCTCCCAGTCACCCAACCTTAAAAATTAAATATCACTTTCCATTCTTCCTGTTAACTTTATCTCCAGATCTCACATATCAAATGTTATTTACTTTGCCTAGACAATATTCTCAAATCTTTTCATTATTTCTCTTTCTAATCCCACCATCATCCCTCTGTTTTAGCCTTGATATTCTCTCATGGTTGCATAACCAGAAATATCTAATGAATAATCTCCATAGCCTCTCATCTCTTTTGCTTCCCAGGGTCAAAAGCATCTTTTTCCTAAATCATGTTACTCCTGTACTTACCACTGTACAGCTCCAATTATGTTACTTCCTTGGTCACAAAGCTTCACTGGCTTGTAGGCTAAAGTCCTAACTCATTAGTCTGATATTTAAGGCCCCCTCTAATCTGGCCCAAAATTACTTTCCTTACTGTTTCCAAATATGAAACCATATGCAGAAACTAAATACTTAATTCTTATTATTAATGCTTTGCCGATGCCAATGTACTAATTTTATCTATGCTAAACCATGTAAAGCTTGCCTGCTTTTTTCATCCCAATTCAATTATAATTAGATTATATGCTTTTAAAGGACTAACACCTTTTATTGTGCATCCTTGTAGCCTATAGTATAGAAATACTTGTAAAGAGGCCGGCCCGTGGCTCACTCGGTAGAGTGCGGTGCTGATAACACCAAGGCCACGGGTTCGGATCCTATATAGGGATGGCCAGTTTGCTCACTGGCTGAGCGTGGTGCTGACAACACCAAGCCAAGGGTTGAGATCCCCTTACCGGTCATCTTTTAAAAAAAAAAGAAAAAGAAATACTTGTAAGGGAAGGAAAGAAGGGAAGGATATGGGCAACAAGAAGCTAAGAAACATTCCATTTCCATTTAGATCTTTTTGCTTCACTTTTTTTTGGGCAGCTGGCCAGTACAAGGATCCAAACCCTTGACCTTTGTGTTATGACACCATGCTGTAACCAATGAGTAACCGACATGCCCCCTCTTTTGCTTCACTTTTAACTGTTGTAAACTCCCAGAGTAGTAGCTATGAGACACAGCCCATAGGTAAACGTAAACAATTTGGATTATGTACAATATAGTTTTTAATTATCTGCAATATGACATCTATATTGGCACAACTAATTCATTTATTCAGCAGTCACTGAGAAACTACATACCATACTCCCTTTATTTGGAAGCAGAAAGGAGTTACTAAGTACCTAGGCATGTAACCAGGGGAAAAGACTGGGTACCAAAGAAATTTTTATGAACTTAGGAGTTGTGGTCACTATTCCTGAAGCCCAATTTTTAGGGTTTTAGTTTTTTTTTTTTTATCATTTCACATATCAAATAATTTAGGAAGGTAAGATTTCCTAAATAATTGAAGTAGAGACCACTTATTAACCCTATAAAACTAAGCTTCCCAAATAAAAAGTATAACAATATGGAGAAACAGGAGGCATAAGTCACTATGTCCTACACTAGTTTTGATTTTTTTTTTAAAGTAGTTAGAATACATTTCAATAATTTATCCTAGAGTTACTAAAAGATAAAAGAACCATACAAAGTAGGGCTGGCTGGTTAGCTCAGTTGTTCAGAGTATGGTACCGATAACACCAACGTCCAGGGTTTGTTTGATCCCTGTACTGGCTAACTGTACCCATTCCCGCCTCCCCCCAAATTTTGAGCAAACTTCAGATAAAAGCTGACATATGTAAATAGTTTTACAGGGAGAAAAAAAGTAACCATTTTGACTTAACCCCAAAAATGGAATCGTAAAGAAAACAGAAACCTTGGCCCATAAAGACAGAATCTGTTTTTAAATTTTCCTCATAACACCTATCCCAGTGCTGGGCACAAAGCAGACACTAAATATTTGTTGATTAAATTAAGCTTATTATTTTCCCTCCTGTAATAGGTAACAGAATAATATCACAACTAACAAGTTCAGAAAAGCTCTCCAACTTGTTTAATAGTGTATTCATATGTTCCCCTCTCTAATTTATAAAACAAAGACTGTGAACCCACCTGAAGATATGTCTGTAGCCAGTGTCTGCTGAAGACTCTGGCTTCTTTCAGAGACATGCTGTTCAGGCAAATTCTGAGTTACTGTGCTGGATTTCTGTGGAGTCACTGGAGTCGAGGACTGAGAGGAAGGTTGTGTGAGGTCATCAGGTGGGGGAACAGGAAAAACCACGGGCTTAGACGAACTGGACTCTTTATTTATAAGCAGCACATGGATAGGTCCTGAGTGACTCTTTAGGTTGATCTGGTATTTCTTTTGTCCATTCTGACCCTTTGAAGTTATTGGGTAAATGAATAAGTATTAAAACATTAAAAATAAAACAGGCAAAGCTTTTGGTGACTAACTAAATTCACACAGCAAAATTAAGTCATTAAGTCAAAACACAACAGTAAAGACCAAAGGTTAGAATGGGATGTGGAGGGCTCTAAACCACTCTACCCTCAGTTGTAGGATTCTGGCAACCTGCTTTACTGTGTGTAATTATATATGTCAGTGCTCAGCAGTGCTCCAAGCATTCTCTGTATACACGAATTCCATCCCCTGGAGTTGGCCACCATGGATGTGGTCATCTCAACATGCTGTCTTAATTTATAAGCATTTCACAATTCAAAACTCTTTTTTACCCTCCATTCTGCAAACACAAAGACAACTGATTTTTCCTGCAGAGAAATAAATATAAAATCACTCCAATTCAAAAAAGTTATTTGTCCTGAGGCTTCAGAATCCACAAATATAAATGCCTAAATACAAACTTCTAGAATAGGTGGGGAAGGAGACAGATAATATAACAATCTTCTTCATTTTTTGATTGTTATAGCTTTCAAATTAGTTCTAGAAAATCTGAATCTGAAAACTAAAATTATGAAACATATAACATAGAGTCAATCTCTTTAACTCAGTAAGCCAGAAAAATTCTTCTAAAAAACCTAATTTAGGGGCGTGGTTCTGAGGGCTCTAAGAGAGGAGAGCCTCTCTTGCTCTCTCTCTGCTCTCTGTGCTTCCACTATCTTGCAATGTGAGACCCGTGGGTCGCTGTCACCACCACCAGATGGACTTTGGACTTCTTAGCCTTAGAAACTTTAAAACCTCTTCAGAAAATTATTGAGCCATCCATGTTTATGAATATTGCACCACCTCCAGAAAGAACAGATCCTGAGACAAATGTTATTATACCACAGCCAGTAGAATATCCAGCATTCTTATCCCCAGATCTGAAAGTTACTGTGGGGATTCCAAGTTCTGTGCACCACTCCAACCAGCCGCCATCTGTAGTGCGACTTGAAAAACTTCAACAACAAC
>NW_007734220.1:0-748 GCF_000696425.1 Galeopterus variegatus | reverse complement strand
TCTGTGCACCACTCCAACCAGCCGCCATCTGTAGTGCGACTTGAAAAACTTCAACAACAACACCAGGAAAGCTTTTAATACAGGCATACTTTGGAGATCCTGAACGTTCAGTTCTAGACCACTACAATAAAGCGAATATCACAATAAAAAAAAGTAATATGTAAGTGTAAAATTGACTTTAAGTAATTTTATTAATTTTCAATATTTTATAGTCAATAATGATTAATTGGTAGCTTGTTTTATTGCTGTATTTTCTAGCTACTGAATACTTATAATAAGAAAAGCCTGACTATACCAACTGTGAACCAATCGGACCAAGATGATTCAACTGCTGTTGCTCCTAAAAGGGTTGACTCAACACTTCTAACCGTGGATCCTCCACTGCACATTATTCCTAGCCTGGAAATAACAGAAGAGGACAAAACACCACCTTTAGAGGAATACCAATCAGGAGCTGTGCCAGATGAAAAAATGAAATATGCATTATTTCCACCAGAAGTAAAATTGAGAGAGAAATATTCAGGGATTCTAAGAACAAACTCATCTGCATCAGAGGGGTCAGGAGTGCAAAACTCAGAAGACTGAAAAGGCCAGTGGTAAAAAGGGGCTGTCGCCTTCCCCGGCCCTGGGCGCCACTGGAACCCTGAGCCGAAGAGAGACTGAGCAGGCTGCGGTGCGAACAGGAACCAGGAGCACCAGGGACGGCGAGAGGCGGCCGCGGCGGCTCTGGCTGCAGAGGCTGCTGTGG
>NW_007734219.1:103013-103964 GCF_000696425.1 Galeopterus variegatus | reverse complement strand
TACCAGGCATCTTAGAGGTCACTACGTACAACCTCCCATACATCATAGGTGTCTCTCTGAGTGAACAGTCCAAGATGCAGAGCCCATGATCTTACAAACCACTCCAGTCTATTCCAGGGCAAGTATCACTATTCATTATGATGTTTGTAGCAAATGCTACTATTATTATTATTTTGCAAAGCAATCCTCCACATACCTTTTAAAAATTTTTAAATTTTTTAATTGATTATGCATATTCATGGGACACAGAGCTGACTGTCACCACTTGTGCCCAAGACGTGATGATCAGATCAATAGTATTAGCGTGCCCCCCACCTCAAAGTACAATTACTCCCAGTGTCCCCCTCCAACCTCTCCCCAGCCTCCCACCCTCTTCTCCCCTCCACAGCCGGCAACCTTGGGTCTGTTATTTTTACAGGAGCTATTATTTCACAGGCTTGGTCTCATTAAACTCACACTGCAATCTTGTGAGGAAAGCAGGGTAGAAATGATTTTATCCGTGTAGCAAGTGTTGGTTGCAGGGACCCTGGGCTACTGACTTCAAATCCAGCACCCTGGGCCCTGCTCCTTTGCCTCTCCCATTCTGAGACAGCACCTGCTCTATAATCCCTGCCTCCTCTCTTGTTGGTTGCATGAATTGTGTGTCTGTCTAAAGTCAACCCTTCCATGCGGGAACCCCTTCTCTCTCACCAACTGGACATCATGCCAACTGACCTCCCTTTCTCTCCCGCACTGTCGATTGACCCCTCTCTGCAGAACCTTGCATCATCAGCATGAAGATATGCTGCTGCATAGGTGAGCTTTAAAATATGCCTTGCTCTAGGCTCTATATTGACTCCAGCTACCTTCTCACTTTCCTGCTTTCTTTCCTAACAAAACTTCCACAGTTATTGATCCTCATTGACTCAAATTCTTTATTGCCTCATTCTGCCTTCTTAAACATTTTTTTTT
>NW_007734219.1:97053-101393 GCF_000696425.1 Galeopterus variegatus | reverse complement strand
GGCAGATTTCAGTTCCTTGTGGCTGTAGGACTGAGACCCTCAGCTCCTAGAGGCCATCTCTCTCTGTAGATGGTTCACAACATGACAGCTGACTTTTTCAAAGTTAGCAAGAGAAGGTCTCTCCTGTTTTGGATCTGTTTTAAAAAGCTTACCACCCGGGGTAATCTCACTTTGGATTCAAGTCAACTGACTTATTGGTTTTAATTGAATCTGCAAAATTCCTTCACCTTTGCCATATACCATAACATAATCACGGGTGTGATGTGCGTCATACACACAGAGCCTGTCTGTACTCAAGGGGAGGGGATTATAAAGGCATATACACCCGGGGTGGGAATTTGGGAATTAGAATTTACACCACATAAGGGGTTCTCATATATACATGAGTTAGTGTGTGTATGTATATACATATATATACCCTGAATATAAGTCTTCTGTAAGACATATGTACTGCAAATATTGTCTCCCAGACTCTGGTTTCAGTACCTATTGTCTTGTTGGTGACTTTTGATAAGCAAAACTTTTACCTTTTATTGAAAAGCAATCCATCTAAAATTTTTTCTATGGTTGGTGATTTCTATTTTGCCTTCCCATGTGTTGTAAAGATATTCTCTTATGTTTTTCTAGAATCTTTATAGTTTTAGCTTTCATATTCAGGCCTATGATATATCTAAAATTATTTGTAAGTGGCTGTATATAACGTGAGGTGGGGGTCAAGGTTCTTTTTCCCCCATACGGATATCCAATCATTCCAGCACAATTGATTAAAATGACTTTCCTCTCTCCACTGAATTGCTTTGATACCTTTATAAAATATCAACCAGTCTTTTGTGTACCGTTTAGTTGGTTCCACTGATGTATTCAGCAATCCTAATTCCAAAGCCACACTCTCTTGATTAGTGTACCTTTAGTGTAAATCTGGAAGTCAGATAAAGTCCTANTTTTTTTACAAAATTTGGTGTTATGTGCATGTGAAACAATATCTATTTGTTGTCTTAACCTACATTTCCCTGACTCCTGATGATACTGAGCCTCCTCTCATGGGCTTATTGGCCATTTAAGTGTCTTCTTTTGTGAAGTATCTTTAAATATTTTGCTGATTTTTTAAAAAGTGAATTGTTTGCATTTTTATTGAATTGTAAGGTGTACTAGTTTTCCAGTGATGTGTAACACATTTTTACCGGGCTCAAGTCTGGCTTCCTGCCTTTTTTCAAAAACAAACCACTCAAAAGTTAAATGTTGGTGGAAGTGGAATTCAGCTTTGATTCAGGAATATCAATGACCTGAGGAGAGACATTGGTAAACGTCAAGGAGACTGGCCAGACTAAAGCCATCTGCAAGGTTCACATTTACTGAGGGCTTAAAAGAGGGGTTTGAGGGAATGGAATGCGGGAAATGAAAAGCCAGAGGGAGGGGGATGGGAGCTGGGAGGAAGGGGGGCCTCCGTGCAAGGGGCCAGGTGCAAGGTCTCCCCAAGGCTTCATCTGGTTTCTGTTCCTGTCCTTGCTGCTGTCTCAGGGTCCTGCTGGAGGGTGGAATCAGCACAGCTTTACCGATGTCTTCCTTGGTTTCTCAGGATCTGGAAAGTATATGCCTCCTGGCAAGTCTGCAACTCCAGGTTGGCTGGAAAACAACTTTACATTTATGCAAATAATGTCATCTTGTCCCAGAACCAAGGTTCAAACTATCAAATAGCCATGGGAAAAAAGAGAACTCAGAGAAATGCATGCTAAGAAAAAAAACTGCATCGTTTTAGAGCCCACGAGGTTTTAGATCCCCACATGGCTTCAGTCCTGCTCACTCCAACAAAATTACCACAAACTTAGCAGCTTGAGCAAGGTCCCTATATTATTGCCTGGCTTCTGTGGGTCAGAAGCCTGGGCATGTTGGAGCTGAGTCCTCTGCTCGGGGTGTCACAAAGCTGCAGTGAAGGTGATGGCAGGGATGGATTTCTCACCTGTAGTTCAGGGTTCACTTCCAAGTTCCTTCAGGCTGTTGGCAGATTTCAGTTCCTTGTGGCTGTAGGACTGAGACCCTCAGCTCCTAGAGGCCATCTCTTCTGTAGATGGTTCATAACATGACAGCTGACTTTTTCAAAGTTAGTAAGAGAAGGTCTCTCCTGTTTTGGATCTGTTTTAAAAAGCTTACCACCCAGGGTAATCTCACTTTGGATTCAAGTCAACTGACTTATTGGTTTTAATTGAATCTGCAAAATTCCTTCACCTTTGCCATATACCATAACATAATCACGGGTGTGATGTGCGTCATACACACAGAGCCTGTCTGTACTCAAGGGGAGGGGATTATAAAGGCATATACACCCGGGGTGGGAATTTGGGAATTAGAATTTACACCACATAAGGGGTTCTCATATATACATGAGTTAGTGTGTGTATGTATATACATATATATACCCTGAATATAAGTCTTCTGTAAGATATATGTATTGCAAATATTGTCTCCCAGACTCTGGTTTCAGTACTTATTGTCTTGTTGGTGACTTTTGATAAGCAAAACTTTTACCTTTTAATGAAAAGCAATTCATCTAAAATTTTTTCTATGGTTGGTGATTTCTATTTTGCCTTCCCATGTGTTGTAAAGATATTCTCTTATGTTTTTCTAGAATCTTTATAGTTTTAGCTTTCATATTCAAGCCTATGATATATCTAAAATTATTTGTAAGTGGCTGTATATAACGTGAGGTGGGGGTCAAGGTTCTTTTTCCCCCATATGGATATCCAATCATTCCAGCACAATTGATTAAAATGACTTTCCTCTTGGGCCGGCCCGGTGGCGCACTGCTACAGTGTGCCGCTTGGGAGCGTGGTGGCGCTCCCGCCGAGGGTTCGGATCCCACATACAGACCAGCCGCTCACTGGCTGAGCGAGGTGCGGGTGCAACACCGTGGGTTGCGATCCCGTAGCCGGTCCTGGTCCGGTCCGGGCGCGACACTGAGGGTTGCGATCCGTTGCCGGTCATGAAAAAAGACAAAAAGGAAAAAAAAAATGACTTTCCTCTCTCCACTGAATTGCTTTGATACCTTTATAAAATATCAACCAGTCTTTTGTGTACCATTTAGTTGGTTCCACTGATGTATTCAGCAATCCTAATTCCGAAGCCACACTCTCTTGATTAGTGTACCTTTAGTGTAAATCTGGAAGTCAGATAAAGTCCTANAAGCCACACTCTCTTGATTAGTGTACCTTTAGTGTAAATCTGGAAGTCAGATAAAGTCCTACAACTATGCACACCCCTTTAAAGATTGTTTTGATTAAGGATCAGCCTCTTGGAGCTGAGGGTCTCAGTCCTACAGCCGCAAGGAACTGAATTCTGCCAATGGCCTGAAGGAACTCAGAAGAGAACACTGAGAAATCAGTCCCTTCCCTCGCCTTCACTGCAGCCTTGTGACACCCTGAGCAGGGGACACAGAAACAATGCAATAATAAAGCGACCTTGCTTAAGCTGCTAAGTTTGTGGCAATGCTGTTGGAGTTTGATTAAAGGATCTGTTCCTGCCCTAAGCTTTCTCATGTGCACGAAAGGAGACCCCTGGAGACTAACCTGGGCATGGGTGGGAACTCTTCTTGTGTCTGTGGTGCCCAAGGCTTGTGTATTCTCATGCTAGCTCACCCATGCCCTTCAGCACTTTTGTTAAAAATGTTAGCTACTTTCCTCTTTGTATGGTGCCCAATGGCTCCTCCTCCCACACAGATGACCTGCCTCACTTTTTGTCTCCAAGAAGACAGGGGACTCTCTTTTCGGAGACGTCAGATCACTTCACTGCCCTTTTAACCACAGCTCTCTGATGGGTTCAAAAAAATTGTGATTATGTAGTTTATTCAGCTATTTCTTGTTGTTAGAGTGAGACCAGTGCTCATAGGATCTATGGTGATTCCTGATATTGATAATTTATCCTGATACGACAATCCTGATATTTACGTTTTCTTATTCTTTTTTGATCAGTCTCCCCAGGGGTTTCTCAATTGTATTCATCTTTTCAAAGAAACAACTTTCAGCGTTGTTAATGTTCCTGCGTTGCTTATCTGTTTTCCATTTCACTGATTTCCACTCTCATCTTTATTAGTTTCTTATCTGTTTTCCATTTCACTGATTTCCACTCTCATCTTTATTAGTTTCTTATCTGTTTTCCATTTCACTGATTTCCACTCTCATCTTTATTAGTTCTTTCCTTCTACTATGGGTTAAATTTGTTTTTCCTTTTTACTTCTTAACATGAAAGTTTAGATCATTGATTTTGACTCTTCTTTCCTGATATTAACATTTATAGTTACAAATTTCTGAGGACTGCCTTTAGCTTCATTCTATAAAATTTCTTGTTTT
>NW_007734219.1:94742-96566 GCF_000696425.1 Galeopterus variegatus | reverse complement strand
TTTTTTTTTTTTGTCCCACAGATAACTTAAAGCATATTTTTAGTTTCCAAGTATTTGGAGATTTCCCAGATATCCTTTTGTTATTGATTTCTACTTTAATTCTGTTCTGGTCTGAGAACATACTTTTAAAGATTTCGATCATTTGAAATTTACTGAGACTTGTTTTTATGACCCCAAGTGTGGTCTGTATTGGTGAATGCTCCATGTGCATCTGCAAATAATGTGTACGCCACAGTCTCTGTGTAAATGTCCATTGGTTTGCATTTGCTGATAGCAATGTCAAATCTCTATATCCTTGCTGGTTTTTCACCTTTGTTGTTATTTTCTTCTTTCTCTACTTCTCCCTTTTCCTACTTATTTTGAGAGAGGAATGTTCAGGTTTCCAGCTGTAATTCTGGTTTTGTCTATTTTCAATTATGCCAATTTTTGGCTTGGATTTTGAAGCTGTGCTCTAGAGATAGACACACTTAGGATTGCTAATGTCGTCCTGTTAAATTGACATTTTTATCATCATGAAATACTTTTCTTTATCTTCAGTAATACTGCCTGTCTGGTGTTAATATGATCACATCGGCTTTCTTATGATTAGAGATTGCAAAGTTTATCTTTTCACATTCTTTTATTTTTACCTCCTTGTGCTTTTCTGTGTCAAGTGCATCTTCTGGAAACAGCGTGTAGTTAGGTTTTACTTTTATAATCCATTCCAACAGTGCTGCCTTTTCCTTGTGTTACGAATTTGATTCACATTTAATGTTATAGTGATGTGGCGATTGTTTATCTCACCATCTAGCTCTTCGTTTTTTATTTTGTTTGTTTATTTCCAAGTGAGCCCAAGCCCTTTCTTCTTTTCTCTCTGGGAATTAACTTGCAGGCTGGACATTCAGGTCCTTCCTGGAGTTGCTTTGAGCTGTAGATGTGCCATAGATTTAATTAGATTGAAGTCATCTGGATTAGCTCAATCTCCAACCTCCCACATGCTACCAGTGCCTTTTGAGTTTTGTCCTCATTTACTTTGGGAAGGGATTGGGCAGCAGCTTCATATGTTTTTTTTTAATTATTATTTATCATTGGATTCAATCCCAGCAAGGTGCTGGAACCCAAATATCATGGCATGCCCTTCACCCCATGACCTCTCTGCTGTGCAGACGTTCCACTGCTTCTCTCTGCAGCCAGAGATGGGGGCTAGGGATCCCCAGGCTAAGCTTCTTTTGTTTTGTTTGCATCTGAGACTCTTACAAATTCCATTCTGTCCCACCAGCCTCCTCTGCAGTCTAAGGCTTGACTGACTTTTTCTTGCTTCCGCTAAGTTCTCCCTTGGTGGTAGACTTTACCCAGAACAGATATGGAAGCCACTATGGCTCTCTGACTTTCTTTGAATGGGACTTCCTCTTTGGAATTCAATGTATTAGAGCTTCCTTGTCTCAAAAGTTCTTTGCTTGGCCCATAGAAAAATATGATTATTATTTTTCCTTGTTTTTCTTATTGTTACCATGGAAACAAAGGCATTTCATGTCCTTCTACACTGACACTGAAACCCCTTTCATTGTTTCTTTATTTTCTTGAACACACTCCAATTAGGCCTTATTTCATTCTGGGTACTCACCTGAGGAACATCTCTGTCAAGGTCAACAATGATCTACATGTTGCTAAACCCAATGGTCAATTCTTAGTCCTCATGTTATTATATACATTTGATCATATGACATAGTTGGTCACATCTTCTTTAAACACTTGCTTCACATGGCTTCTGGAACATCGCTGTCTATTGATTCTTCTCTTATCAGCATAGCTGCTTCTACGTGTGTGTGTGTGTGTGTGTGTGTG
>NW_007734219.1:92724-94223 GCF_000696425.1 Galeopterus variegatus | reverse complement strand
GTGTGTGTGTGTGTGTGTGTGTGTGCATGCACACATTCCCCCGAATCTTTCCTGATTCTAATTATTGGACTGCTCTGATGTGACACCAATTCTCCACTTATGTCCACTCCCTTGGTGATCTCATCCAGCCTTATAGTTTTAAGTTGCACTTATATATAGATGACTCTTTGATCTATATTTTGATCCCAGGGCTGTTCTTGAACTCCACACCTCTACATCCAACCAACTACTTAATACTACACTCTCATCTATAATACACATCTCAAACTTAACATATTCAAAATAAAATTCCTGGTTTTTCCTTTAAAATCTACTTTATCTGCATTCTACCCCCAAAAGTAAATGTCAATTAATTCTTTCAGTAGCTCAGGTCTAAATCTGTGAGTTCATTTAGATTCCTCTCTTTCTTTAATTACTTACAGACAATCCATTAGCAAATTCTGTGGAGCTGTCTTCAAATTATAGGCAGAATTTCAATGCCGACTTCCCTGATATCACCCTGGTTCAAGCCAGCACACTCTCCTGCCTGTATTATTCCAAAAGCTTCCTACCCAGTTTCCCTGCATCCATCCATCTCCCCTGCCACGTCCCAGCTCCTGCTTCTCTTTGCTCTCAGCACAGCAGTAGAGAAATTCTGTTCTCAATCAAATCATCCGACTGCTCTGCTGAGAAATCTCCAGTGGTTTCTTCTCTCACTCAGAGTAAAAGCTAAAGCCTGTCAAGAGCTTAAGTGACCTAATTTGATCTGGTTCTCTGCTACTGCCCTGAACCCACCCTCCCCAGCCCCACGTGCTGCAATCTCTCCTTTGCCTATTCTGTTCCGGCCACACTGGCCTCCTTGGTATCACTCACACACAGGAAGCACGTTCTTGTCTCAGGTCTGGCTTGTGTTATTTTCCTCTTTTAGATCATTTCCAGCCGGGAAGCCTCATATTGGTCCCCAATTTCCTTCGAGCCTTTGATCAAATATCATTTTATTAGATGAGCCTTTCCTGCCTCTTCTATGTCAACAGTAACACCTCCTGCAATCCCTACTCACTTTGCCTTTCTCTCCGCACCGGAAGGTATGCTCAGTTAAGGCAAGGTTTTTGTCTGTTCTGTTCATCACTTCATCACCAGTGTCTACAACAGTGCCTGGTATGCAGTAGGTGCTCAATATGTATTTACTGAAAGAATGAATGAATGAGCTGGAATCCCACTTGGGCCTTTTCATTACTGTTATTATATTCTGTGACTCGGTCTTGCACTTATCTCCACTAAGTGCTATGAGACTTTGAGATGTCACGGCAGCATTTGGGGAAAATATTTACCATATCATTCTCAGTGGTGTTCCTTTTCTAGAAGCTAGCGATTAGGATCTGAGGCAGAGACGGAAGCAATATGAAACCTGGCTGTGACTACCCTATTGCCTCCCTGCTCCTTGCACTTGACTTTGGTTCCCTCTCTAATCTAGTCATTTACATTAGATCTCTGCTTCCTGAACCTTTCAATCCTTCACT
>NW_007734219.1:89491-92399 GCF_000696425.1 Galeopterus variegatus | reverse complement strand
TTACCATATCATTCTCAGTGGTGTTCCTTTTCTAGAAGCTAGCGATTAGGATCTGAGGCAGAGACGGAAGCAATATGAAACCTGGCTGTGACTACCCTATTGCCTCCCTGCTCCTTGCACTTGACTTTGGTTCCCTCTCTAATCTAGTCATTTACATTAGATCTCTGCTTCCTGAACCTTTCAATCCTTCACTTCTCTGTCGCGAGCTACGTAGGTCCCAAGAGTAGCACAAAACCTTCTCAGCAGATGCTGTCATTGATAGAATCATAGCCACACCCTATCTGATATCTGTGCAAGTTCTATTCTAAGAATGAGCTAGGAGAAATCTGTAGCTGGAGATATGGCTCAGAAATTAAAATGGAATAAAACTGTGCTTTTGTTCTACAAAATTCTATAAGGATAAAAATAAATGTAACGAATCTCATGAAAAGATGTGCAATAAAAATTCCTGATATGTAAACCCTATTATTAACTCCCTTTCTGCTCTCTCCAGGCTGAAGCAGCCAGACAACAGATTTGGCAGTCAGGTGACATAGGTCCTATCCTCTGTCTCTGATTATGTCACCGATTAGCTGTGTGACTTAAGAATACATGACTTCCAACCTCTCAGTTGCTCTGGCTAACTCATAAGTGGGTGCTAAGAAGGAAGGAAAGGAAACAAGGTAGGAAGGAAGGAAGCAAGGAAGGAAACATCTCAATAATATATCGAACATTCAGAAGCAGAGAACAAATCTATGGTTACTAGAGGTGGGAAAGGGGGAGGGGGAGGAATAGGCAGGTTAGGGAGAAATTGGGTAAGGGGCACAAAGAGTAATTATAATTTGTAACAATGAATATGCTAAAAATATTGATTTTATTGTCACATATTATACACAAATAATAGCAGTCAACACTGTATCCCCAAAATATGTATGATCAATTATGCTTCAATAAAAAAGGAAAAAAATCCTTGAATTCATTTTAATCCTTCTTTCTCTAATAATTTACATGCAATCCATTAACAAATCCCATGCATCTATCCTGAAATTATAGCCAGAATTCCAACACCAACTTCCCTTGTATCACCCTAATTCAAGCCACCATGCTCTCTTCCCTGGGCTTCTATTCTCTTTTTTCCAAGCTCAATAACTCCTGAGTGTTGGGTTCGCCACTGGCCGACCCGAACAGCCCTAGCCTCGTTCCTTTTGGTGGGCGAGCAAATGGCCCAGATTCCTCTTTCCCTCCTGTCCCCTTTGGAAGGAGAGGGGGGAAGAGAGCCGTGAAGAGAGGTGAGCACAGCCACTGGCCCCAACCAGCCTGTTAAAGGACACTCAGACGCGGTGGGGGTTCTGTCGAGCAGTTCCGTTTATTATCACACAAGCACTTGCTTTTAAAGGCAAATGGGGAAGGGAGGTTTTTTACATCCTCCAATCAGCTTACAGGGTACAAAAGCATGCATCCTGTCTCAATGCCTAGCTATTGCAATCACACAGTGTTTACGAGCGCGGAAGCGCGTATTTAGCCAATAAGGGCTAAGGCAAGGTTCCCGCAGACGCTCCCACCCTACTTCCTCCTGGCGCCGTCTTAGGCTGCCACATTAATACGCCCTTGTGGGCCCATAATGGCGCCGCTTGTAATGTCACTTAAGGTGGCGTTAGTTTTTAAGGCCCGACACCTGAGATCACCTCCATCTCTTGTATTATATCTAGTCTGTGAATTTTGTGAACCTGAGGTTCCAGAAGCTTTGATGCAGTCTCCCAAACAATAAAATGTGTGTCACTCTTTCCTATTGAAGAAAACCTGGGCACGTAGGCAACTTTTATCCTAACAAGCAAGGGAGGGGGTTTATGCTCATAACATATCCTGGGAATGCAGACCCAGGTTATGTGGAATTGCCAAGGCCTGCTGGTTAATGGCCACCTGAGCTGTTTTTACTCACAACACTTCTGACACTTATTGTTACTGGTTTATTATAAAGGATACAACTCAGGAACAGCCAAATGGAAGAGATGCATAGGGCAGGAGGTGGGGTGGGGCTCAGAGCTTCTGTGTACTCTCCTGGCACACTACCTCCCAGCAACTCAATGGGTTCACCAACCCACAAGTTCCCTGAACCCTGTAGTTTAGCAGGTTTTATGGAGGTTTCATTATGATTAAATCATTGGTCAGAGGTGATTAACTCAATATCCAGCTGCCCAGAGGTTGGGGGTAGAGCTGAAAGCTCTAACCCTGTGATCAAGCCTGGTCTTTCTGGCCACCAGCCCCCATCTGGAAGCCATCTACGGGAGCCAGCCACCAGTCATCTCTTTAGCATGCAAAAGACACTCTTCTCACTCCAGAGATTCCAAGGGTTTTAGGAGCTTGTTCCAGGAACCAGGGACAAAGACCAACCATTTATTTGTTATTATATCACACCACTAAACCCACAGCTCCTTTTTCACTGACACAGGAAATTCCTGGCTAGTCTATCCAATTCAGTGTATTCTTTCAGACTTTATTGTCTCATTGGTGATGACAAACCAGAGCCAAAATTAAATTTTTAAAAAAATTACATTTAGGGCCGGCCCGGTGGCGCACTGCTATAGTGCGCCGCTTGGGAAGCGCAGCGGCACCACTTGGGAAGTGCAGCGGTGCTCCCGCCGAGGGTTCAGATCCCACATACAGACCGGTTCCTGCTCACTGGCTGAGCGAGGCGCGGGAGCGACACCGAGGGTTGCGATCCCGTTGCTGGTCCCGGTCCGGTACGGGGGCGACACTGAGGGTTGCGATCCATTGCCGGACACGGAAAAAGACAAAAAGGAAAAAAAAATTACATTTAGGGTCAATGTTTTCTAAGAAGCATGATTTTATTAACATGATATGAAGCCGAAAATTGTTGTAAAGGTGGGTTGCCCATAATCACAGACAGAAAAACAAAATCTTATCCTGA
>NW_007734219.1:88386-89305 GCF_000696425.1 Galeopterus variegatus | reverse complement strand
AAAATTGTTGTAAAGGTGGGTTGCCCATAATCACAGACAGAAAAACAAAATCTTATCCTGATACATAGGTCAGTCTCATGCCTTCATATAAGACTGCAAATGGTCTCAGATTAATGTCTTCAGATGTTAGCTGGCTTTATTAGTTAAAGCTACTTTGGTCGTATGCCAATCAGAACAACTTAATTTATGCTATACTAACAAACTACTTTAAAATCATAGTGGCTCATAACAATAAGCGTTTGTTTCTTGTTCACCTTATACATGCCTCTTGAGTCAGCTGGGATGTCCTCCGCTGCTAGTCTTCCCATGCTAGGAGTCAGGCTGAGGGCAGCCACCATTTCAAATGCTGCCAGCCTGCGTGGTGGAAGGAAGGAGCTCTGGATGGCAATAAAATGTTCTGCCTCAGAAGTGACACTTGTAACCTCAGCACACGACTCAATGTCCAGAGCCTGCCACCCGACCTCACTCAACCAAAAAGGGGGGCAGAGGCAAGAAAGGCAATCCTTTCATGTGCCCCCCAAATAGAAAGCTGGAATATATGAGGAATGGCATATTACCAATCACCACAAGTTGCAAGTGACAGAAACACAAGGTAAGGTACTTAAGCAAAAAGAAAAAACAAGTTTTAAAGGACTTAAGACAAAAGTGAGTAGACATCAGGAACCACTAGAGCCAGAGAATAAAACAGACTCTCTCTTGACGTCTGTTCTCCCCTCTTTTGTGTACATCTCTGGCGTTCTCTTCTCCCCAAATTCTGGCTTCTTTGTACATAAGACTAGCAATGAGAACAAATGTCCTGTGCGTCTAAAGCATAAGAGCATTTAGAAAAAAAAGATAGTGATTAAAAAAAAAAACAAGTATTAGAATAGCTATTTTGTTGTTCAAGTCTTCATAGTCTCTGAGGATAAATACTTCTATA
>NW_007734219.1:85296-88249 GCF_000696425.1 Galeopterus variegatus | reverse complement strand
GATTAATGTCTTCAGATGTTAGCTGGCTTTATTAGTTAAAGCTACTTTGGTCGTATGCCAATCAGAACAACTTAATTTATGCTATACTAACAAACTACTTTAAAATCATAGTGGCTCATAACAATAAGCGTTTGTTTCTTGTTCACCTTATACATGCCTCTTGAGTCAGCTGGGATGTCCTCCGCTGCTAGTCTTCCCATGCTAGGAGTCAGGCTGAGGGCAGCCACCATTTCAAATGCTGCCAGCCTGCGTGGTGGAAGGAAGGAGCTCTGGATGGCAATAAAATGTTCTGCCTCAGAAGTGACACTTGTAACCTCAGCACACGACTCAATGTCCAGAGCCTGCCACCCGACCTCACTCAACCAAAAAGGGGGGCAGAGGCAAGAAAGGCAATCCTTTCATGTGCCCCCCAAATAGAAAGCTGGAATATATGAGGAATGGCATATTACCAATCACCACAAGTTGCAAGTGACAGAAACACAAGGTAAGGTACTTAAGCAAAAAGAAAAAACAAGTTTTAAAGGACTTAAGACAAAAGTGAGTAGACATCAGGAACCACTAGAATCAGAGAATAAAACAACACCAACTATTAGAATAGCTATTTTGTTGTTCAAGTCTTCATAGTCTCTGAGGATAAATACTTCTATATTTTCTACAAAGAGACTCTAGTGCCCTAATATTTAGTGCCCTAGTGATAGACTGTGAATTCCACAAGGGCAGTGACCATACCTGTATCCTCAAGTCTTAACATTTTGATAAAAGATGAGCTAGAACTTTACGGAAAAAAAAAAACAAAACCTGGAAGCAAAAGGATCACATCATTTTGAGCAAAGATCACCAGAGTGAAATAATAATTTAAAATTTTATTTACTAATAATATGCTGAAAGGACATACGAATACTAAATATGAGCCAGATATGAAGCATGAGCACAACTACAGGAATAAATATGAAAATCCACTGTCAAGGTAGAGTACTTTTAACATATTATTCTTATTAATCGATAAAACAAGCAGACCCCAAATCCGTACGCATTTATTTAAACCACATATTAAGAAACTAGAACTAATGTACACATATATTGCACCTCCAAATTGCTGAATATACTCTTTCTAGATACACACAGAGCATTTTCAAAAATTAACCATACATTGGACCTTAAATTTAATATATCAACAAATTTCAGAGGACTGAAAACATCTAAGTCCCTCCTAATATCTCATTACAACGAAACCAAATTAGAAATCAATTGCAAAAGTAAAAAGGATGAAAATTGATGAGCGAGCTCAGCATTCAATTCACGGAGTTAGGAAAAAATAGTAAAATAAATCAAGATAAAACATAAAGAACAAAATAAGCAAGATAAGTGCAGAAAGTAATAAAATAGAAAATAAACTTAAAATTGGTGAATACATCAAAGCTAAAAATTGATTCTTTGAAATAACTCATGATAACTTTAATCAAGAATAAAATAGAGAATCACAAACAGTGTCAAATGCTTCAGTAATTAAAAATACAGAAGAGGATATTATGAACAATCGTATGCCAATATATTTAAATAAAATGGATGAATCTTAGAAACAATATAGCTGACTAAAACTGACACACACAAAAATAGAAACCTTCTTGGTTTTATAATCTTTAAAGATATTGAATTAATTAAAAAATCTTCCCACAAAGAAATGCCCACTGTCACATGGCTTTACAAGTGAGGTGTACATTTAAAAAGGAAATAATTCCAATCTTGCACAAACTTTTGCAGAAAATAGAAAAGAAGGAAGACATTTCCCAACTCATTTAATAAGGCTGGTCTAATCTCAATACCAAAACTAAACTTGAACAATTATTGGAAAGAGAAATTAAAGGTCAATCTTACTATGAAGAGAGCTGGAAAATTATCATAATAAATCAATACACTAAATCCAACAACGTATAAAAAATATAATGTAATGACATTTGGTTTATCATAGGAATGTAAGGTTTATTAACAATAATAAGTAATCTAAATCAGCACATTATCTACATAAAATTTAGAAAACCAAATGAACATGAATAAATGTGGAAAAATTGCAAGAAGATATTCAATAGATATCGATGGTTTCAAATACTCTTAAAAGTTATGAACTGGGGAACTTACTTAATGTCATAAAGGTACATAAAACAAATATACAGAAAGAATTAAACTTAATGGTGAAACACTGATTGCCTTCTCACTGAGATCAGGGACTGAACAAAAATATCCATTATAATTTACTAGCATTGAACACTTTCCTGGGGGTTCCAGGCAGTGAGGTAAAGAAGAAAAAGCAAGGTATAAAAATCAGGAATTATATGATTATGAACAGGGCACCCCAGATAATCTGTAAATAAATTGTTATGATTGATAAGAAAATTTAGAAAATTTGTTGGTACATAATCAATATACAGAATTGTATTGCATTTCTGTATGCTAGGAATGAATATAAAATGAAATTGAAAAGATACTATTTATAGTAGCATGAAAAGTATGAAGTAGCCATGCATAAATCTAACAAAAGATGTGTCTTTCATGAAAACAACATGGTAACACTTTATTCAACATCATATATAAATATGCTGTGGTTTCTTATAGTGAAACAATATTTTAAAGTCATGTCCCCTCAAATATAGATTCAGTGCAATGGCACTCAATGAAATCACCAACACGTATTTCATTGTAGTTCTTTTTGTACTTAAAATATATGGTCAGTGGATGTAGAGTCAGAAATACCAGTTTAGGGCCGGCCCGGTGGCGCACTGGATAGTGCGCCGCTTGGGAAGCGCGGCGGCGCTCCCGCCCGAGGGTTTGGATCCCACATACGGGCCGGTTCCTGCTCACTGGCTGAGCGAGACGCGGGAGCAGCGCCGAGGGTTGCAGTCCCGTTGCCGGTCCCCGGTCCGGTGCGGGGGCAACACTGAGGGTTGCAGTCCGTTGC
>NW_007734219.1:81925-84296 GCF_000696425.1 Galeopterus variegatus | reverse complement strand
GGGTTGCGATCCATTGCCGGACACGGAAAAAAACAAAAGACAAAAAAAAAAAAAAAAAAGAAATACCAGTTTAAAAGTCCTTTGGATGAATAGTTTTCTTCTGAGTATTATAAATGAACAGGTCCATCTGTTTCTGTTGACATAAAAATATTAGTTTTTTAAAATTATTTTATATCTGTATTTATGACACATTTTGCAAGTTAAGAAAAGAATTGCAGCTCAAATACAAGGGCACTTCAAAAAGTTCATGGAAAAATAGAACTAAAAGATAATACCAATCTTTCCACGAACATTTTGAAGTACCCTTGTATAACTTGTTGACTCACAAAATAGATTGCTTCTTACAAAAAATTTAACTTCAGAGTAAGTGTTTTTATAGTCTTTTCCACTATGATTACCTTTATAAATTAGAACACATTTATTGACTATGAACTCCCTAGTTCATAAGTTCAAGGTGAAACTTATATTTACCAATATTAAGTTGACAAGAGTGGCAATGAAAAGTTTATTTATGTCTCCTTGTCCACTGGGTACATGATGAGGCACAAGGCATCTTCAGTTGTGGGTTGAAGGGAATAATCAGAATGTTGGAAAAGGTTCAAGTCTTTCACCATGACACTTAGGACCTGGCTAATCTCATTATTTCCACCAGTATACCCAAAAGGAGGTGGAGAGAGAAAAAAGTCTCCTCCTTGGGTCATTTCAATGTATAGGCTAACAAATTCATCTTAACAGAAATAAACCTAGAGATATGCCATACAAGATAAGCAGTCTGTCATCTTTACAGCACCAGGATGTGGTTTTCATTTTCAGTCCCTTATGTCTTCGATGCGTCATATTCCAGAAATCTTATCCCCTGCAGGCCCTGAGTCAGCTTGAGTAGTTTAATGATTAGATCAGCAGGAAGAGGGACCCTGAATACAGTATAGTATGACTTAAATGGCCCTATGATCCTCTGGAGTAGGTGACTCTTGCACTTTGGGGGATCTGTTGTTCATGGCGTGAGAACCGAAGGGATTTGGCATAGAAGTCCAGCCCATCATTTTTTGATGATTGATCAGTGCCCGGAGATGCAGACTCTACTCACTGCCTTAGAGTGGTGGTGACAGGGGCTGAGAGAGAGTACAAGGTCCCTGTGGCTCCCGCTGAGATCCTCTTTGGAGTTTTACGCAGTCTCTGCCTCTGTATTTGTTGCAGCCGCCCTTAGCCCTGAGAGAGCCTTGATGATGGGCTCTGCACTTTAAGCCAATGGAGCTATCAACACCCCCCTTTGTTTTAGTGCCTCAACTGTCATTTCCCTTTGCACACTACTACTTGTAAGTTTTCAAGGTACCTTTATATCAGTTAATGTTCTATTTTTACAATCATAGCAACCTTGGTCTCATTAAGTTCTCATGCACATAAGAAGAAAAGGACTAAGTGTACTGAAACTGGAAGACTTGGATTTGGGGTCCCTGGAGCAAAGAAAGAAATGTTTAAGGATATGGTTGGATATGGCCCTCAAAATGGACCTTACTAACTTATGCAAACATATGTATCCAGTGACTGAAGTTTTGGTTCTAGTTATTCAAAAGCTAGAACTTTGCAAGGATGTCCCCTTCCTCTTAATCTTTTCCCTCCTCTCTTTGTATTGGGAATCATGGCCAGAGCTGCTGCGGGGGTACATTTATCTCTTTGCCTTGATGTAAAGATTTTTTGGCAAAGGGAAAATCAGACCGAACTTATGCAGAGTCCTCCTTGAGCCCTAATGCCAGCCTATTCTGGCATCGTTTTGCATCCAAGGGGTCAGTCTGCTTTGGTTCCTCTGGAAGGCAGCACAGTATCAGATTGATTCACTAATTCTTGCACTCACTGACTAGCCATGCTTGAGCAGGTTACTTGGACCTCTGAACCTCAGTCTCCACATATGCAAAATGAAGAAAATGATAGCTACCTGGGAGGGTTCTCATACATATTAAATAAAATGGCAGTGGTGGGCACTTTGCCCATAAGTGACCCTTGGCAAATAGCTATTTTTAGTAACTATTCTTTGTCTGCACCCAGTCTTTGGTGTAAGTACTCATGGAGACACCTTCTGTTATGTAGGTGGAGCAGGTTGATGGGCAATGGAGGGTCAGAGGATGTTGAACGAGCACGTGTTTGGAATTGGAATATGTTGGTCTTTGGGGCTTCATCTACGAGGGGTTGGGAGGAAGGATGGAAATGACTTGCAAAGACTTTCTCTAAGGTCAAGAGAGTTCAAAGTGCTTCTTCTCAATTTTTTCTTTTCATCCTTAACCCAGGCAACTGATGGCCTTTACTGGTATCAGCAAGGTTCTGAGTGACCTCTCATTCCTCCAGAGAATATTCAGGCAGAGATACTTCCACACAC
>NW_007734219.1:77921-81204 GCF_000696425.1 Galeopterus variegatus | reverse complement strand
AGAGATACTTCCACACACTCATGGAGGAGGAGAAGTAAATAGAAGTAGAGTTGGGAGCTAAGCCCAGAGCTGGGGTTCACCTGTCCAGTGTCCCATCTTTACAATCATTAGAATAACAAAAGGCTCAAGGAACAGAAAACCAAAAGACCCGTCACCATTCCGTGAACATTCTAGAGTTGGCAATGAATGTAGGGACGTATAGATGCATGCCTGAGCATGTACATACTTGTGTGTGAAATAAATGTGTCTTTTGTGTGCATCTATATATCCATTTATGTATGCATGCATGGATGTATGTATCAAGCTACAGAACCATATGGAAGCCACTATTTTTATAAATTCCATTCATATTGATGTTAATTTTGACTTTATATTTTGTGAAAATAAAAACTTCAGACAAATTCTTTTTAGCAGAGTTTGAGCAAAGAATGATTTGTAAAGGGGGCAGCTCTCAGAACCAGAACAGGTTCAAAGAACTCCATCCTACAGTGTGGTCAGACAGCATTTATGAAGAAACAGCAGAAGTGAGGTACAAGGACATCTCTGTTGGTTACAGCTTGGTTGGCATTTGCCTTATTTAAACACTATTTAAACACAGGTTGGCCACCTGTGATTGACTGAAGCTTGGCTGCTGTGATTAGCTGAGACTCAGCAATTTGTTCCAAAAATATACTCCTAAGTTAGGCTTTCACTTAGTTTATGTACTAAGTTAGGTTGCAGTTTGTTAAGTAAGGATTAGAGTACAGAGTCATCCTCAGGCCGAATTTAGTTTAATTTAACAATTTCCTTGTTGTTCAAGGCAAATTCTTATACTAAAGACATGATAGCTATGCTTTTGGGGAACAAAAAGTACTCTAGAAGAATCTTTAAGTTGATATGCATTTTCATGCATTATTAAAGAATTATAATCGTATTGAAGAAAATGTGAAAACAGCAAAAAAACAAACAAAAAGATTCACTTTGAATCTGAGGTCCTAACACAATGACCATAAGCATTTTGTATCGTATCTTCAGGTCTCCTACCTTAAGAATTTTTCTCTTCCATATTCTTTTCTTTACAACTCTTGAAGTATGCTAAAATCGATAAAATAACCCAAAAATCTAACTTACAATATTAGCCTCTCCCAGCATTACTTCCTCTCCTAGTATATTTTAAATACCTTAAGGCAGGAATCATGTCTTACTCAACTTTCTATTTCTGATTTTTCTCTTTCCCCCAAGGCCTACCACAGTGACTAGTGCCTACCAAGTATTCAGTGAATGTTGCTGAATCATATTTTGCATAAAAATTACAGATGACCTAAGAAACCCTGGGAATTAAGATTCAAGTGTCAGATGGAAGATGGGTTTTAAATTGAAGACATAGTAATAAAATATCTGCACTATTCCCAGAAGGCAAGCCTGATTCCAAATACACACTTATCACTGGGATTTCTAATCATTGAGATTTTCTCCCAGGTAAGAGTTCCAATTTATCGGGTTCATTCACAGTGTGGGCAGATTCCTGTCACTCAAATCAAGTTGGCCTACAGCAATGGACTTAAGCAACAAGAACATGCAAAGTAGATTTTTATTAACAAATATCCCTGCTTAGTCTCCAAAGGAAGGGGAAGAAGTGCTTTCTCATGATAAAGAGGATTAACTAAATGGAGAACTGCAGTTAAGCTCTGAGTTTGCCCTGATTGTTCTGGAATGTTCTTTCTGAAAATAAAATGTGAAGGTCTTGATTTCACTGGCATGTTTTCATTGCATCGTTATTCACTCTGCAAAAGGACTGCCAAGTGTGGAGGAAGAGTGTTGTGTGTGTGTGAGACAGACTAGCTCACTTTTGTCCAAAGTTTTTGAGCTTTAAAATGGTGTAATAATCATAATGCCAAAATCACATGAGATTTTAATGGAATCATGGTATCTTGGGTTCATCATTGCATAGATACTTTCCCCAGTATTTAAATCTGCATAGCAGTGATCTCTCAGCCTATGCTTGAATGTTTTCAGTTGGGGAACTAGCCAACCCACTCCCCCTTCAATCAGTCTTTAAATGTAGAAAGTTCTCTCTCATATTGAGCTAAAGACTGTCTCCCTGTACTTGGAACTCATTGAAACTATTTCTAACGGAGACAGCTAATGAGTTACAGTCGCCCACTAATGTTCGAGGCAGGGGAATATTTTCCACCTCTCCAGATCCACCTGTCCCCCCAGGCTGACCCAGGAGCCTTTAGATACTGGACCTTCGCTGAGAAGGTTTTGTGATAGGTACAGATTTGGAAGTTTTCAGAGGCAGATCAAATAGAGTTTCCCTGGAAATTTTAAGCCCCATAGAAATGTAAGGATAGAACAGAACCAGGTGGGGTAACTTGGGGTGTACATATGGGGAATGTGGAGACGGGAGTTAGAAGACAAAGGAGGAAACAAATCCCAAGGCAGAAGTGGCTCTGGGAAGTGGGGAAGGGATACAGAACATGAACACAAAAAAGGTTTTAAATCCCTAGATTTTCTACTGGATTCCCAACCCCATAGCCCAACTCATCCTCTGTAGCACCAAGGTGAGGGGACAGGGACATGGGCCATCTTCAATGATCTGGCTGCACAGAAGAACTTCTAAAAATAATGTTAATAACAATGAGCATTCATTGTTATTAAAAATAATGCTAATTATCATTCGTAATAAAGTCCTAAGGCACTTTACTCACACCATCTATGTTGATCCTTGCAGCTACCTTCTTGAGTTATCCTCATGTTACAGACAAAGAAACTGAGGCTCAGAAAGCTAAATGAGTGGTTGAAAGTAAAACAAATTAGTGGCAGAGCCAAGATTCAAACAAGATCTGTTTGACCCCAGAACCCTTGATCCAGCCTTCCCACCACACTGCCTCGATGCCAGCACGCACTGCCCCTGGTCATAAGCAAGTGTTTGTGGGGCAGCGTGGGGTCCACGTGTGGACAGTGTCTTCTGCCTAGCCTGCCCATCTAAGGTGGACTAGAAAACATCAAGAATCAGAAAACAAACTCAACGAAATGATCTGACACCATGAGGGGAATGGAAAGGTTTACTGAGAATCAACTATATGCCACCTAGCAGCTTAAGATAAAAATAAACCGTGTACTGTAATGGATATAATAAAGTAAATAATAAACCCTCCTTTGAAAACTAAAAATTCCCAGTCATAGGGCCTATAGGCGAATGGTTTTATTGAAGTCAGAGCATATATAAATCTCACTCTAATTCCATGTGTTTAATACATTTATCTAATTAATTATAAATGCGTAAAAGTCTCCAAAAACA
>NW_007734219.1:75102-77112 GCF_000696425.1 Galeopterus variegatus | reverse complement strand
ATATATACATGAATCTACACAAGATGGCATATGCCAAGTGCCACACAAGAGTAGACAAGGAGAGATGCAGGTTTTATATAAAGCAGAATAGATGAGAGCTATTTCACTGTCCTTGAATTGCAAGGCTTAGCATTGCAAAATTTGAGGAAAAAAAAAGAAAAAAGAAAAAAATATCTTTTGTTCTTGCTCATAAAACATGTCCCAAACTACCCACTATAATGACTAATGATAACCGAGCCAGAGGCATGCTTTGGGAGTCATCTGTGAAGACACACAGCTTGGACTCGTTTCCAGTGGGATTTACAGGGAAGAGAGGGGCTTGTAGAGCTTCAGACAAAGTGCATATGTGACATCAGGTTTTCCTCTCCTGATGAACTGTCTTCTGGTTCAATAAATCTCAATTGCTGGTCTCCCTGTGGCTTCCAAACCATCATGTGCCCTCAACCTCCCTGATCTCTCCTTTCAAGGACAATTTCTTTAGCTCTCAGAAACCGATTACAGCTGTATTTTCTTTTGTTTACAGATAACTCTTAAAGCACCAGTGAATTCTGCTTTATTTATTTTGGCCATTCCATCCCAAGATTCTCATCTCTTGTCTCTATCTTTTTAGATTTTTGTGTAAGGAAACTAAAAGATTGGAGTCCAGGAGCATTGCTGAAGATGGTTAACGTGATATAGGCTAACAGGAGAGGGTGGCATCTGTGAGTCTCTGAGTGTATTTTCAAAGATAAAAAGCAAGATGCAAATAGTGTGGAGAGAATGTGCAATCCAATGACACGAGGTCTTGAGAAAAGGCATGTCAGGTACACACAGAGATGGGAACCCCAGTGTGCGGAGCCCGACGTCAGCTCTCAGGCAGCAAAGGTGGTACTGGTTGCAACAGTTACATTTTCTCCTCACTTTTACTGATTCCCCTTCACAGTGGCAGGCAAAGTAAATGCTAACACTATTTAACACCCTTACCAGCAGGAAAATATCCCGGAGAGTGTCTGCTCTTTCATTTTCTTCAGGAGCAAATCTTTTAGCCACATAAACAACATACTGGTTTTCACCCACATCTATGAAAAACATGAACTAATATTTTGATGAAATAGGATCTTTGCATCGTATCAAAATAGGAAAATGAACCACATTTATCTCTTCTTTATTGTGCATGCAGTGGTGTCTAGTGAACGTCTAACAACTAGTTCTGGGGATTGGGGTGAAGCCCTGATTTGTAGTGTTTGCTATTTCTGTGGTGTAAATATTCCCATCATTGCTGATTTCAAGTTTCCAAACTGAAGGAAAGTGATACGCCCACTGGCTCTGGCAAGGCAGCAGGTGACAGCTCCAGCACGATATATATATATATATATGTGTGTGTGTGTGTGTATGCATATATATATCACGATATATATATGTATATTAAACTACCCGAGAAACACTATACAGATAAAATTTATCCCCAGAGCAGCAACTCTAATATTCTTCATGACTGAGTCCTGACTTGGCAAATCATTATATTCAAACCAAGATAAACAAATTGCTTCCTATGATATCATCATAGTGAGTACTGAATTTCTGGTATGCATTTCCTATCCAAGTAGACCAGACCGTAACACTGTGATTGTCTCTTAAAAATGTGCTACCACTTAAAGCTGACTTCACGCTGTCTATTTTCACACATTGCTCTATGCTCTTCTGGCAAGACACAAAATTATATCCTTTCTGTAGCCTCTTTTGGTAAATGATTGTAATTTCTTTGGTGTCATTTGTATCCTCAGGGGGACTCTGGGATGGAAGTGATATAATAGAGCAGAGAATCCCTTATGAAATATTTTTACCAGAAGATTTTATTGAGCCTCTAAAATAATTTCATCTCCTTTCCCTGTATAGCCTGCCCATAGAGCCAAATTGCTACACAAGAGGGTCTGCAAATATGGATGAGAAAGAAAGAAAGAAAGAAAGAAAGAAAGAAAGAAAGAAAGAAAGAAAGAAAGAAAGAAAGAAAGAAAGAAAGAAAGAAAGAAA
>NW_007734219.1:68308-74150 GCF_000696425.1 Galeopterus variegatus | reverse complement strand
AAGAAAGAAAGAAAGAAAGAAAGAAAGAAAGAAAGAAAGAAAGAAAGAAAGAAAGAAAGAAAGAAAGAAGGAGAGAACAAATCTATAACTAGAGGTGGGAAGGGGTTTAGGAAGATATTGGATAAGGGGCCCAAAGAATAATTACAATTTGTAATAATGAATATGTTAATAATATTGATTCGATCAGCACATATTGTACATAAGTGAGGGCAGCCAACATTGTACCCCCAAAATATGTGTAATAAAACAAATTGTAAAAAGGAAAAAAAAAATCAAGTGTACACCTATACATAATTATTTCAATTTTTCCTTTAAGATGTCAGTACTTGACCATCTGTATGCATATTTTTACAAAGCTACAATTGTACTGTGTATATCACTTTATATTTTTTCACTGAACATTAAATTATAAGCATTTATTTTGTTCCTGACCCTGAAAAAAATATGAATGAGAAAACAGGCAGAAGCCAATAGAAATTATTTATATATGAAAGGAAAGAGGATCTTTGAAAACTATTCTTCGCTTTGGGGCCTGAAGGAAACAGCGATCGTCTTGAGGTTTAAAATCTATAGATTTCTAGATTGGTTCTAATAATAGCGAGGGAGGGAGGAAGAGAGAGATCTGAGAACCATACTCAGAGAGACGAGTGTCTGGAAGTGATAAGCTGTTCAGGCCCATAGTCTTATCTTTGTTGACTTTTCCTTGCCCCTTAGACAGCTGTCCTTACTCTTTGAGCTATTTCTAGGAAGGAGCAGCAGAATCTATCACTTCTTCTGGTCAACATAGCACAATGGCAGACATCAGATGACGTGGATCATGACATTCTTCTGGCCTTTTTCTCTCCCTCCTCCCCTGCATGTTTCACCTTCTATAGAGAAGGGGACATATGGCAGTAACTTAACTTCACATCAAGTCACGGTTTTTGCAGCTATTTACAATAGAATTATTGCACTCTACCACCCCGACTAGCTGGGATCTTGCCCTTTCCTCTCTGTTTTGGAATGTTAGCTCTCATGATGGTCCTTTTCTTTTAGCTCCAAGAGCACCCATGGTGCAGCATGAGACATAAAATGTGCCAGCCTTGTGCCAGTGCAGTCCCATCTCCTGAGAGAGGTAGGTGGCCCAGGCAGAGGAAGAAGGCACAGGTCAGGGCGGCAAAGCAGTGACAGTACTTTGTAAAAAGCTCAGCATCTTTGTAAGATAGTGATGTCATTTCGTTTTCCTATTCTTGATCATATTCTGAAGCAGCAAAGTACGTAGTCCTGCATCTCCTGGTGCTGATTCTTTAAGCGTAGAAATATAATTGCCACTTTTCATGTTAGCTCTCACGATGGTCCTTTTCTTTTAGCTCCAAGAGCACCCGTGGTGCAGCATGAGACATAAAATGTGCCAGCCTTGTGCCAGTGCAGTCCCATCTCCTGAGAGAGGTAGGCGGCCCAGGCAGAGGAAGAAGGCACAGGTCAGGGCGGCAAAGCAGTGACAGTACTTTGTAGAAAGCTCAGCATCTTTGTAAGATAGTGATGTCATTTCATTTTCCTATTCTTGATCATATTCTGAAGCAGCAAAGTTCATAGTCCTGCATCTCCTGGTGCTGATTCTTTAAGCATAGAAATATAATTGCCACTTTTTCTGCCAGCTATAGAGAACATTATCAGCTTAGATTGTTTTACTGCACCCCATGGGCCAATAAAGATCCTTCCTTCCGAAGGGCACAAAAGGTGATGTTCACTGTTTTTCTCCTCCTGGTCAGTTTGTACTTGCACGATGAGATTCTTGGGACCTCACACAGAGTAGCCGTTGGTCAATAGTTGCTCCCTGAATGAATTAATAAAGAGATGCCCAAGTGATAAAGCATTCTAGATTTGCCACCTGGAATCAATCGCTAGGAATCACACAGAGTGATTTCCTTTGCTTCTCCTTTTTGCAGGAGGAGCAGGCAGAAGATGGGATCTGCTTTTTGGTGACCTCTAGATGGTTATTACTTGAGTCTGATCAGTACTTGTGACCATGTTTGCTCTTTGGCTTTAGTTTTGGGGAACTAGGGGTATTTGGCAATTGCCAACCACCTAACCGTGTCTTGACCCTACTCACGTGTTAGCCCAGGCTGGCTACACATATCTTCACTTTACCTTGACATTTGTTATTTATTGATGGCCAAGGAAATGAATGGATTAATAAAAATATCTATGCTTTTCTGCAAGTGGTTTGTGTAACAGAAGGAAACTTTAGTCAAGGGGATGCATACCTCTTCCAGATGGATGAAAGAAAAGCTATGATAGGGCTAAGACTGGGTTTCCTGTTCAGGTTTGGATTATTTGAAATTCTTAGGTAGGGTCAGTAGACAGCCAGACACTTTGTCCAGTGGCATATGGAGGAGCCAGTTGTCCCTACATATGTTGCCCAAGAATTTATTATTGTGGAGGGGGAGTTTCTAGAGTATCTTATGGAGCTGCCCAGTTGTGCATTGTGGAGTGATAGGTAAACGCCATTTTAAAGTATAAAGCACTATTCCAGTGCGTGCCATTATCCACACCACTACTAATGATGGTCATAATACAATACAAAATTTTCTCTTCTAGCACATAAAAGATGCTCCCCGATGTCCTTCTTGACTTTACACCTGCTGACAGCAAACAGCTGAGGGCAATGGCTTAGGTGTTCTTAACACACTTATTCACAAGTGTGAATTGAACTGTTTCTCTGCTGAGTCCCAGAGAAAGTATTAGAATTGAGTGGAGACTCCAAAAACACAGGTACTCCTCGGTAATAGTATTAAGCACTTGGTATTCAAAGCCATTTTCGCCCTCACCAGTTAGTGGATCGACACTCCCGCTACTACACTTTAAGATTTACATATCTGTGCAGGCTTATGGTGTTGATTAGACTGCCCTTGTTCAGACTGTAACCTTGTGAGAATTGCCTATCACAGCCGGGGAAGGTACAGAAGTGATCTCGACAGTTCCCAAAATGCAGAAGTGAAGGCAAGAGCCTAACGACTGGGGGCAAATCATCAGATGAAAAGAAAACATCTAAGTATCTTTGGTCAGAGAAATTGCTCAGGCTCTCATCTTCAAAGTGTGTCATGTTAAAATCTATCTGTCTATCTATCTATCTATCTGTCTGTCTGTCTGTCTAGCTAGCTATAGATATCCATAGATGTATCTATTCTATGCAAATCCCTGATCACTTTATCCCTCGTTAGACGGCTTCTCTATCTTTGCTGCACCACAGGAAATGCTTGCATGGCCGTGGCCGTCAACGTTACCATATCTTCCCACAGGATTTCTAGGATCAAGCACTTCCTGGCCAGAAAACAAAACCATTTCTTAGTGGCTTTGAATGAAAAATGAAGACACATCCAGGTACCTTCTAAGGGGAGACACTGCAGGAGAATGGAGCTGCACTTATATTACTATGATATGTGATTGCACACGTACCCGTGCTATACAAAGTCCGAGCTCCAAAAAATAAATTAAAAAGTAAATAAAGATACAACAATCACAATAATACATTGAACTTTCAAAAGGAGAGAACAGAACCGAGGTTAACAGAGCGGGGAAAGGGAGAGGGAAATGGAGATTAGCAAGAACTTGGTAAAGGGCCACAAAAAATTATTACATGGTGTAATGTTGAATTTACTCATTATCCCGATTGGAGCATCACATACTGCACTCAGGTATTGATATCCAGTGTGGTACCCCACAGATCTGTACAATTAATTAAACTTCAATAAAAAAAATTAAAGAAAAAAAAGTCCAAGCTCCTTGTTTTCTCACTATTAGAACATTTAGATATGGTTTGTTAGGAAAACAGACACTGACATTTTTTCCCCTCTGCACTGAGTTAATGAGTTGTAAAAATGTGAAACCATTTGGGATAAATAAAATAAAATAAAGGTTAGATAGGGATTAATTCCCAAAGCCAATACTCAAGGCCAGTAGTTAGCTGAAGTGTGATGTCTGCAGAAACTTCTGTCAGACAGACCTGTGCTTTAAGCAAAAGAGCAATTTGGGACAATCTTTGACAGCTGGGGTCCATTCTAAATCAAATAAGTGATGGCACGGTACACATGGAATATGCTCAGCATGGGGCATTTGGGTCGTCTCCTATCAGTAATTATTTTGGCAAGATCCTGTTGGTTGTGGCATGTAACATCAGTCATGGCAGGGATAGCACTTGGGAGAAAACAGGTCTGTTGGGAATAAATTTTCCCTACTTACTATGTCTGCCCTCCCTCCCTCCCTCCCNTTCCTTCCTTCCTTCCTTCCTTCCTTCCTTCCTTCCTTCCTTCCTTCCTTCCTTCCACTCTACAAAGGAGATTGAAGCCTGCACAGTTTACTTTACTATTCTGAAGCTGGTAATACTACTAAGTTTTAGCCCCAAGTCTAGGTAAATATCAGGTCCAGCCCTGAACATACATCTTGTTCCACAGTGATACTGTAGCTACATCAGGTAAATTTAGTATCTTCTTTCTAAAGAAAGTATTTTGATTTTACATTTAACTCTGTTAAACATCTCTACAAGCCAACCTTCTGCTTACAATGTACTGGCTTTTTCCAACCCCTTGGGCCTGCCTTCCCAAACCAGGTTGTATATCCCGAATTCTGGGAATGTGTATTTTTTTTCAACAGCAAAAAATGTTGCCTCATTTGGGAACTATTGATTTAGCATTTATTTTCTGTACCATTAATCTTAACATTTGATCATAATCTCATGTTACTTATGGTTTCATTACAGTTTGTCTGTTTATAAGATTGTAAATTCCTTTAAGTCAGGGTTTATATTTTCTCAGAACTGTGAATCCCCATGGTGCTTATCAAATTCTAAGTATATACCAGAAACTCAATAAATATTGGAAAGTTGAAATTTTGTGTTTTCATGTAGTAAGGCCAAACTCTGTCTCTTTGCTAAGATCATCCAAATGTGTAGCCACATTTTCTTTTTAGAATCTTATCCTCATTTGGGTAATTTTCTCTGGTACCTTCCCCCCAGCACACCTTCCACTCCAAATTGGTTCTCTTGCACCTGTAGCTATGTTACAACATTTTTCTTTGCTTCTCCAAACAGATCAGGCTGAAATAATTTTTAATCTTGCTTTGTTTTATTTATCTGTGTCTTCATAGACTAGCGCACATCAATTGCTAACATGAATACTTTTAGAAAGAATAGGAGTGGCTTGAGCATAATTGGAGGAGAAATGTTAAAAGAGGGAAATGAAAGATATTGAATGCATCTCTTCCAACTTTGTATATTGATTTAACCGTTTTTATAACTCAAAGCCAATCCATCAAGTTGACATGTTGTCAGGCAGTCTTAGTTCATGACACATTAAATAATACTTCATCTATCACTTATACTCTGCCAACATTAAAAAACAAAGCCATTGGAGGGGCTTAAAGTAAAAGCAAAGACCAAAAAATTGACATCATTGAGTCAAGGGTAAAGAACTAGAACCACATAGTTAGGAAGGAAATAAAAAGATGATTGTCCTAGAAAACCTAAGACCAAAGAAAGCTCCAGCAACTGAGTGCAAAAATTAACTCTGAGCTTTCTGAATTTCATTGCTGGAAAATGAATATGTCATATCCTGACTTCAGAAGGTATTGTGCAATGTACAGAAGCTATCAATAGTGAACTTAGACAAGCACTGAGATGGTGCACTTTGGCTTATATTTAATTGTTTTACTGCAGAAAAAAATTAGCCCATTTGTCAGGAATATTGAAGATCTCAGGAGTCAGTAAATACTTCTTCAGCACAGGAGAACAAATGGTAAATGTCAGAACTGTTCAAATAGTTTTGTGACATTTACTAATTCCACATTGTGCTCTCACTAACAACAA
>NW_007734219.1:66784-67547 GCF_000696425.1 Galeopterus variegatus | reverse complement strand
TAAATGCACATATTCCCACGTCATTTGATTGAAGGTTAGAATTCAGTTTCAAGAATCTAGGGGTGAGTAAGAATCACAGTGTGGCTTACATTATCATCAGCTATTTCCTATTTTACTGAGTTGGGCATCCTTTATATTGGATACCATGATAGATACATAAAAGATCATCCCAGACAATCAAAGTGGAATTTAGACCAGCAGGATGATTTTGAAGTATTAATTCATAGTTCCAAGTCTGTGGGCACAAAGGCCAACTGATGTGACAATATAAGCAATTATATGATTAATTTAATCCATTCTATGGATGGGGGAGGACTCAGATTTTTTTTTCCTACCAAAGGCTTTTAATTGTATTAAGCTCTCCAGCTAACTGTTTCAACTTCCCTCTTTATTTTTTCCACTAGAGCCATTGTGTAACTCTCAGCGCTGATGTAAGGGATCTGTCCAGTGCTCGAAGGCAAAGCCAAACTTTGTGACCAAACCACAGCAGCTTGACAGACTCAGTTAGGTAAAGCAGCCTGCTTAGGTCCCCACTGCAGGCTGGCTGTCAACTGAGCTGGCTCTAGAGCCAGGGTTTCTACCCAGCACTGTCTGATTTGGTTTTCTTTGTGTAAATACAATGAGACCCTCTGTGTCACCGTATAAACTTACTCTACTAGGTTGTCACCCTGGGGCTAGTTGACATCTCCCATTATTCCCCAGTTCTCTCCAGATCCCAGGGGAACACTCACCCCAGCAGAGATGCCAAGAACCCAAGTAAGGC
>NW_007734219.1:65571-66645 GCF_000696425.1 Galeopterus variegatus | reverse complement strand
GCGACACTGAGGGTTGCGATCCGTTGCCGGACACTAAAAAAGACAAAAAGGAAAAAAAAAATAACTACTTGGCTAAAGAAAATACTATAGCATAAAACACCCTTCTCAGAGAGTAACATACCACATTAATGCTTGTGTATCCTTTCAGAAAACATTTTAAATTTGAGACTACTTTAATTTTGTTTTAATGGTATCACTTCATTCAAATTTTCTACAGAAATAATCTTACAATCAATATACATAGAAAAGTAATGTTTTAAGCTGTGGGATCTACTTCTTGACAACAAAGAGTAGAGCTATTCTTGGGTCAGTGTTTTCATGTTTTTTATGTTTTATGATTTTCTGGGTCAATATGGTCTTGCATGGTGTAAGGTAATTGGGATGAACATGATACACATTGTCAGGGAAGGTCTAATTATTGGAATATTTTATTCATCAGTAATAAACCTTTGACAAGACCTAGTGATTCTTGGTGAAAGTACACATGCGAAAAATAAAACATATAATTACCAAGTATTCTTTTAGATTTTTTGATCTGACATGGCAAAAAAGGAGTCCTTTATTTAGAGTCCTTTGTTTAGACCAGACCCTGACTTATTAGACACATGGCTTTGGGCAGGTCATTAAACCTCCATGAGTTTTGGTTTCCTCTTTTCAAAAAATGGAGCAGGTAGCAACTACCAAGACTACTTTCAGATGATTTTTCCATAAAGTGAATGTGATAAAGGGTAAAAAATATACTACGAATGTAAATATTATAGAAGTGTAAGATATTATTATTACGAAAGGTTTAATAAAACACTCCCAGTTACTTCTCGATTCTTTCAGCCTCAGGTTTTATGCCTGTATGAAATGCCTAATTCTGATGATACTAACGATTCTTGGTCAATGACATCTGTTGAGTTTAGGTTTGAAATCAATAGATATTGTTGGTTCCTATATGTTTTACTTGAATATTTTATATAGTTTGAATGTATTCTGTAAAATGCCCAATAGCAACTTGGGTAAAGTATTTCTAGAATAAATATAAACATTACTGAGATGCAAATTTGTGGCTGAGTGCAGTTTCTATAA
>NW_007734219.1:62997-64878 GCF_000696425.1 Galeopterus variegatus | reverse complement strand
TTCTAGAATAAATATAAACATTACTGAGATGCAAATTTGTGGCTGAGTGCAGTTTCTATAATTAATTATAAGCAATCAAGATTAATTAAGTGATATAGCTGCCAATGAAAATGATATCTTACCATTAGAATAATGTAAAAAAAAATTCCTGTGCCTGAAAGTTCCAATAACGATATCATAGTATTCTGTATAGTATTTTCTCGTGTGTTATATTATCTCTGTAGCACTCATTTGAGGTATGTTATGCCCCATTTGTTAGATGAACTTTAAGCCTATAGAAATCAAATGAATATCAAGAAAGTCACAACGCAGCAATTAAAGGAGCTGGTATTAAAATCCAGATATTTTAATGCCAAGTCCAGTGCTCTCGAAGATAAAGAACCAAACTGATTTGTGAAGTGTGAGCATCTATTCAGTCATTTATTCACCGTAATTTTTTTGGGCACTCATTATGTGTAAGGCACTATCAGCACAGTAAAGGATCAGACATGGCCCCAGCTCCCAAGAAGCCAATGGGCTAGTAAGATAAATGATGCATAACACCGATGCTGCATTCAGAAAATATAAGGGCTATGAAAATGTACAGGAAAAAGAGCTATGAGAGTTAATTTGTATATCTAATAATGTTTATACATTTTAATAATATTTTGGTGCAATATTCGCACACCGTAATTTTCAGAAATACTATTTTTCTTCCCAATGACAGTTTGAATTGAGTTCAACTTTATATAAAATGTTCTTTTGAAGGCCAAGAAGCAAGTTTCATATTACTGTCATAAACGACGAACTTGGACAAGAATCCAAGATAGGAAAAAATTGCAAATAAGAATGTACCCAGTTTTATTTGAACTTGTTGGGTCCATTTTAATATCTGGCACTACATAGTAAGAAGGTTAAATATAAAACAGTAAAAACTTATGCTTTGCTTGATATTTTCGGTCATAAAAAACATTACCTATAAATTGACTACAATTCACAATTCAGTAGTTTGCTGGAACATAATACCAATGTACTCTTTTCAAAAAATGGAGATGGTAGCAATTACTCCAGTGTTTTTCCCTATAAGGCATAGTTTTTTTTTTTTTTTTAAAAAAAAAAACCTATTCAACTTGGAAACCTGGCTTGATATGGAAAACATCTGTTTAAATTCTTCTACAGTATAACACTCCATCATTACTCTGAATTGGATATCTGTTGCTTGTCAAGGGTTGAATGTATCAAACTACTTATAGTATAATGTCACAGAGCAAAAAGCTATTCTTTGTTTAAAAAGAGGTATTCTTTGCAGAAGGGCAATCTGATCTTTCCCACACCAATATTATAAAAGACTGTATAATTGTTTGTAGTTACTTAAATTGTGTGTTTATACTTAAAAAAAAAAAAAGGTGAAAAGTGTGAAGGCTAAACTGATATTGTAAAAACGGCCAGACAATGAATGAGGCTAAATTGTAATGGTGAGAAATGGGAGATGCTATACGATGGAACGTACAGTGTTCATAGCCTTCAAATCCGTGTCCTGAAGTGTCATTTCTGCAGAAACCTCAGCTTCCCCACCTGGAATACGAGGTGAATAGCGTTTATCTCACGGAATAACTGAGACTTAGAGATCACCCCCAGTCTGGGGACATTTTACACCACGCAACTCAGCTCCTAAGACAACCAATCTAGCACAACCCCAAATTGTGTGTGTTATCTGTATTTAGCTGCTCGATTGCCATCTTGACTTCTCTCAGGGTTGTATTTCACCTCCCATTTCTGCAACACCACCTATTAATATGGAGATTCTGAAAAGTCAGGAGACACCATCCTTGTCCTCACAGAAGTTCATCAAGTTCCAGCCCAGCGTTTCCATCTTTGAAACCATCCTCCAAGCAGGACGGT
>NW_007734219.1:60653-62340 GCF_000696425.1 Galeopterus variegatus | reverse complement strand
AGCCTTGGGTAGGGGGGAGCCCGCGAGCCGGGCCGGGACTCCTCCACCCCAGCGCGGGCTTTGCGCGAAACCTTATTGGCTTTGGGGTTCAGCCCCTAAGGCTAGCCGTTCAGGAAGGCAGAAGTCCCTTTGAGAAGTCGTTTCGTGGACCTAGAGTTTCAAATCTGATCCGTCAGCATCTTCTTAAACCGAATATTAAAAAGAAACTAAGAGGGATTATCTCAAGAGTGCAGCACCACTAGCTGGGAAGATGCCCTTCCTTCCCGCGGTGCTGCAGAATCAGTCCAAACCGAGTCTGTGAGTGCCATGGGGAGGTTTCCTTGTATTGGGGCCACGACGCCAGTAATGATAAAGAACTTGTGGAACTCGCACCTCTCCAAGAGCTGCGCCTATCTGAGTCCCATCTGTCCCCCGAGCGCTTCTCCTGGGATTTGCAGCAGCAACGGGCCCCCCGGGAGGAAGCGTGCAAAGGGGTATTTGTCTATTACAATCCGAAAGGAAGGTCTGTGCCTTTTTTCTGAGGGTCTGATTAAGTCACTGAAAACTCTAAAGCTTTGCTTTGGGTAACAGGCTCTGCCTTGTGCGTAGAGAGCCATTTGCTAATGTCAAAAGAAAGCCTCACCCTTAAGACTATGGAAGTAACTGAAGGAGATTTCTAGAATGCAACTTGTTTGAAAGGCAACGGTATCCATTTAAAAATGCAAGCTCTAGAATTAGTTTNTAGAATGGTGATCGAACATAGATGTTCATTTTCGTTTCACTCTGAGTGTGTGTTCATTTATGGCTTGTGCTTTTAGCTGACCTATTTCCTTTAGTCTCTTACTGAAAATCAATACTGAAACCTTCTGTGATTACGTCTTCTTGAGTCACAGAGGCTGCACGCAATATGCTTCACTGCTGTCTCACTTTTAGATTTTCACTGGAAGTATCAGGTCATACCTTCTGGGCCATGGCAGGCTGTCCTTTCTACATGAGTATAGGACGCTCAGCCTCTCCTGAGGCTTAGAGACCAGGTAAAGGAAGATTTGGTTGTTTGAAGGCATGTGGCCATCTATGCTTCCTTCTTCACTCAGATGCTCCAAACGACAGCATTGCATTCATTTAAAAAAATAAAAATATCAGTCACCTCATTTGCTATTTAAATCATGGTAGCGGTGCTTTGCTTCTCAACTGTATTTCATGAGAGATGTGTATTCTGTTCTGATGTTTTCCTCTGCACCCACTCTCAATTAGAAAGGGGACTTTACTCCAAATAAATTTTTTTTTGTGATATTCTCTTGCTCCTTTGAAACATCCATAAACGTTTTTAATGAGTTAATATTTATGGAAGTAGTATGAAAAATGTAAATTAGTATGAAAATGTAAATTTTGTTTGAATTGGAGCACTGGATATTTATAGTATAAATCATATTGCATACATGGTGATGTTTCAGGTAGCTTAATATTAATTTCTAATGCAGTATTTGAGATTTTAAAATCTATAACAAATGTAACCTGGTATATCATGGTATATCAGAACATTCACAATGTTCTGAACAGATGTGGTACCTTCCGGTTCAGATGTCACAGGGATTGGATAAGTACATCATTTGAAATTCAAAGGTGATGTATGATAGTTTATTTATTTTTTATTTATTTATTTATTTATTGTCTTTTTTCGTGTCCGGCAACGGATCGCAACCCTCAG
>NW_007734219.1:57375-59688 GCF_000696425.1 Galeopterus variegatus | reverse complement strand
TGTCCAGACTTCAGAGGGATGGCTTAATCTGAAAGTCAATAATAGGATGTAAAGTGACACCTAGAGAATATATTTGCACCCACTTTGCTAAAAGTGAGAATACTTTCTCTCTCCTTTTCTGGCTTAAAGGCTACTGGACTGATCCCCAGGTTGGGTGGAAGAAAAGTGATGTGAATTGGTTGAGGATTGGGATACTTTCTATCAGCCTTTAAATTTGATTCTTACCTTTGGTTGGTCGATACTTAAGATGAACATCTATTAAGAAATAAATGTATGTAGGGAATCCTTCCACTTCTAAACCATGATAGAAGCTACAAGGAAGTCGTGTTTTGTACCATGAATTCTGGACTTTGAATTCCACTTGGAAATTTTAGGAAAAAGTAAAATTTCTGGCCACCCAGAATGTCGTCGTTATTAGCTGCAAATAATGCTCTTGGTTCTTAGAATCTTTCGCTTCCTGTTCTGCCTCATAATGCTTGCAGCTTCAGAAGGCATTAATTAAGCTTAGGAAACAATGGAGATCTTATTCTCTGGAGGATCTGATATTTACTTTAGATATAATGTAAAAGTGAGGGATTTGGGTCTAGCAAAACAGGAGGAGCAAGGGGCACTCCTTTGGCCCCCTGATCCACCCTGCTCTCTCAGTCCTTCCTGGGGCTGGGTCACTTGAAGGTAGTCATTTAACAGGATTTGACTGTCCCAGAGGATGGCATGACATTAAGTTGGTGTCCTTTGGTGCTGTACACACTTCTTGAGCTTTTGTTTTAAAGCAGAGATGCAGAGGTCGCTTGGTTGCCTGGTTTTACACCAGTGGTATGTGCAGAGGTTTCCTGGTGCTATTTACAGAGATAGGAATGCCTTATTTTCCCTTCTACTTGTTCAACTGTCTCGTAGTTAGACAGACCTGGGTTTAGACTTTGACTCTATTTCTTATCAACTCTGTGACCTTAGGCAAAGGGCTCGTGGTCACCAAGATGTACATTTGCATTCCTCTTCAGAGAAGTTGCAGGTTTGCAGTGATGGTTAAACAGGACAATCCGTGTCTGCACTGCAGGAACAAACCGTCACCAAATGTCAGCGGCTTGACACTCCAAAAGTGTATTTTCCCATCACACTTCTCATCCATGCTAGTTGGCCAGGACTGTCCTCTTTTATTTCTCTGCCTGATGGAAGCCCCATCCTGTGCTTGTTTTCGTGACTGCCAGGGCAGTGGAGGGAAGTCAGTGCATCCCATAGTGACTCTCAGTGCTTCCACCCAGAAGTGATACATCCAATCCATATGGCACATGTTGATTGGTCAAAGAAAGATTCATGGCCAAGGCTCACTTCACAGGAGCTGGGGAAGGGGGGTCCAACCAAGACCCAGAAGGACAAGGAAAGGCAGCATCCACGCCTGGCCCTTGTTAGTGCTACCACAGCACATAATGCACTTGGTGCAGGGTCGGCCTGTATTAAATGATCAGCACATTGTACCTGTAGGTGTCATTGCTTCTCCGGCCCAGCCCTCCCACTCCACCCAGAGAACTTCCAAGCTTCACGTTTGAGATCAGCCTTCTTGCATTATACTCTGGACCCCAGCAAGGCCAGCTCACTGACCTGGACCTGGTACACTGTCTCTTTGCTGGCTTCCAGTCCATCCTCTGGGGGCCTCACTCTTCCTGCCGGTGGACCCTGGCTTGCTCCCTGCCTGGCCATTCTGAGACCAACTCTCCTGGTTCTCACTCTCTGCTGTGCCCTGCTTGTGTTGGTGGAACTAAGTCAGGCAGTATTTCATTTCTCAGCAAGGTGGCTCAGAAAGCCTATTTAAAATTGAAAAAGAAAGTACAAGAGAGAATTGGCAAAGAGTAAAAGACAGAATCCTTAATGTTTATACTTGTAGTAAGCCATAGTATCTTAGTTTAGTAAGTGCCTCACAGTTAAAAAAAGATTGTCTCCTCCAAGTGTGAATTTGCACCTACAAATAGAGTTTATGTTACCAGTGAATAGTAAATAAATGCCAAGCGCATACTTGTCTTCTGGAATAAGTTATTCACATGATGAGCAAAGAATAAACGGATTGAAGCAAACTCGGTCACAGTGGTCTAGGCTCACTTATGTAATGTCATTTATGTCCCACTGAGCAGACCAGTAAAGCACCAAAAGACCAAGTTCAACCCAAGGGAGTGAATCTGCAAAATGTTCCATTAAAAATCAATCAAACAAATGCAAAATCTGGCAAATGCTTAAGAACATTAACATTTACTAGGATTATATCCTGTGATTCTAGATAAACCAAGCAAACTCTAGGGTAATGCAGGATTCTCTGCCTCTCTA